>NC_140016.1:18622570-18702570 GCF_964263955.1 Coregonus lavaretus
CTATCTCCTCTCTCTCTCCTGTCATCCCTCTATCCTTTAGCTTTGATCTCTCCCCTCTCTCCTGTCATCCCTCTATCCTTTAGCTCTGATCTCTCTCCTCTCTCTCTGTCTCTCCTGTCATCCCTCTATCCTTTAGCTCTGATCTCTCCTCTCTCTCTCCTGTCATCCCTCTATCCTTTTGCTCTGATCTCTCCTCTCTCTCTCCTGTCATCCCTCTATCCTTTAGCTCTGATCTCTCCCCTCTCTCTCCTGTCATCCCTCTATCCTTTAGCTCTGATCTCTCTCCTGTCATCCCTCTATCCTTTAGCTCTGATCTCTCCTCTCTCTCGCCTGTCATCCCTCTATCCTTTAGCTCTGATCTCTCACCTGTCATCCCTCTATCCTTTAGCTATGATCTCTCCTCTCTCTCTTGTCATCCTTCTATCCTTTAGCTCTTATCTCTCTCCTGTAATCCCTCTATCCTTTAGCTCTTATCTCTCGCCTGTCATCCCTCTATCCTTTAGCTCTGATCTCTCCTCTCACTCCTGTCATCCCTCTATCCTCTAGCTCTGATCTCTCTCCTCTCTCTCCTGTCATCCCTCTATCCTTTAGCTCTGATCTCTCCTCTCTCCTGTCATCCCTCTATCCTTTAGTTCTGATCTCTCTCCTTTCTCTCTCTCCTGTCATCCTTCTATCCTTTAGCTCTGATCTCTCCTCTCTCTCTCCTGTCATCCCTCTATCCTTTAGCTCTCATCTCTCCTCTCTCTCCTGTCATCCCTCTATCCTTTAGCTCTATCTCCTCTCTCTCCTGTCATCCCTCTATCCTTTAGCTCTGATCTCTCCCCTCTCTCCTGTCATCCCTCTATCCTTTAGCTCTGATCTCTCTCCTCTCTCTCTCTCTCTCCTGTCATCCCTCTATCCTTTAGCTCTGATCTCTCCTCTCTCTCTCCTGTCATCCCTCTATCCTTTAGCTCTGAATTCTCCTCTCTCTCTCCTGTCATCCCTCTATCCTTTAGCTTTGATCTCTCCCCTCTCTCCTGTCATCCCTCTATCCTTTTGCTCTGATCTCTCCTCTCTCTCTCCTGTCATCTCTCTATCCTTTAGCTCTCATCTCACCTCTCTCTCTCCTCTCATCCCTCTATCCTTTAGCTCTGATCTCTCCTCTCTCTCCTGTCATCCTTCTATCCTTTAGCTCTTATCTCTCCTGTCATCCCTCTATCCTTTAGCTCTGATCTCTCTCCTCTCTCTCTCTCTCTCCTGTCATCCCTCTATCCTTTAGCTCTGATCTCTCCTCTCTCTCTCCTGTCATCCCTCTATCCTTTAGCTCTGAATTCTCCTCTCTCTCTCCTGTCATCCCTCTATCCTTTAGCTTTGATCTCTCCTCTCTCTCCTGTCATCCCTCTATCCTTTTGCTCTGATCTCTCCTCTCTCTCTCCTGTCATCTCTCTATCCTTTAGCTCTCATCTCTCCTCTCTCTCTCCTCTCATCCCTCTATCCTTTAGCTCTGATCTCTCCTCTCTCTCCTGTCATCCTTCTATCCTTTAGCTCTTATCTCTCCTGTCATCCCTCTATCCTTTAGGTCTGGTCTTCTCCTGTAATCCCTTTATCCTTTAGCTCTGATCTCTCCTCTCTCCTGTCATCCCTCTATCCTTTAGCTCTGATATCTCCTCTCTCCTGTCATCCCTCTATCCTTTATTTCCGATCTCTCTCCTTTCTCTCTCTCCTGTCATCCTTCTATCCTTTAGCTCTGATCTCTCCTATCTCTTTCCTGTCATCCCTCTATTCTTTAGCTCTGATCTCTCCTCTCTCTCCTGTCATCCTCTATCCTTTAGCTCTGATCTCTCCTCTCTCTCTCTCCTGTCATCCCTCTATCCTTTAGCTTTGATCTCTCTCTCACCTGTCATCCCTCTATCCTTTAGATTTGATCCCTCCTCTCTCTCTCCTGTCATCCCTCTATCCTTTAGCTCTGATCTCCCCCCTCTCTCTCCTGTCATCCCTCTATCCTTTAGCTCTGATCTATCCTCTCTCTCGCCTGTCATCCCTCTATCCTTTAGCTCTGATCTCTCTCCTCTCTCTCTCTCCTGTCATCCCTCTATCCTTTAGCTCTGATCTCTCCTCTCTTTCCTGTCATCCCTCTATCCTTTAGCTCTGATCTCTCCCCTCTCTCTCCTGTCATCCCTCTATCTTTTAGCTCTTATCTCTCCTGTCATCCCTCTATCCTTTAGCTCTGATCTCTCTACTCTCACTCCTGTCATCCCTCTATCCTTTAGCTCTGAACTCTCCTCTCTCTCTCCTGTCATCCCTCTATCCTTTAGCTTTGATCTCTCCCCTCTCTCCTGTCATCCCTCTATCCTTTAGCTCTGATCTCTCTCCTCTCTCTCTCTCTCTCCTGTCATCCCTCTATCCTTTAGCTCTGATCTCTCCTCTCTCTCTCCTGTCATCCCTCTATCCTTTTGCTCTGATCTCTCCTCTCTCTCTCCTGTCATCCCTCTATCCTTTAGCTCTGATCTCTCCCCTCTCTCTCCTGTCATCCCTCTATCCTTTAGCTCTGATCTCTCCTATCTCTTTCCTGTCATCCCTCTATTCTTTAGCTCTGATCTCTCCTCTCTCTCCTGTCATCCTCTATCCTTTAGCTCTGATCTCTCCTCTCTCTCTCTCCTGTCATCCCTCTATCCTTTAGCTTTGATCTCTCTCTCACCTGTCATCCCTCTATCCTTTAGATTTGATCCCTCCTCTCTCTCTCCTGTCATCCCTCTATCCTTTAGCTCTGATCTCCCCCCTCTCTCTCCTGTCATCCCTCTATCCTTTAGCTCTGATCTATCCTCTCTCTCGCCTGTCATCCCTCTATCCTTTAGCTCTGATCTCTCTCCTCTCTCTCTCTCCTGTCATCCCTCTATCCTTTAGCTCTGATCTCTCCTCTCTTTCCTGTCATCCCTCTATCCTTTAGCTCTGATCTCTCCCCTCTCTCTCCTGTCATCCCTCTATCTTTTAGCTCTTATCTCTCCTGTCATCCCTCTATCCTTTAGCTCTGATCTCTCTACTCTCACTCCTGTCATCCCTCTATCCTTTAGCTCTGAACTCTCCTCTCTCTCTCCTGTCATCCCTCTATCCTTTAGCTTTGATCTCTCCCCTCTCTCCTGTCATCCCTCTATCCTTTAGCTCTGATCTCTCTCCTCTCTCTCTCTCTCTCCTGTCATCCCTCTATCCTTTAGCTCTGATCTCTCCTCTCTCTCTCCTGTCATCCCTCTATCCTTTTGCTCTGATCTCTCCTCTCTCTCTCCTGTCATCCCTCTATCCTTTAGCTCTGATCTCTCCCCTCTCTCTCCTGTCATCCCTCTATCCTTTAGCTCTGATCTCTCTCCTGTCATCCCTCTATCCTTTAGCTCTGATCTCTCCTCTCTCTCGCCTGTCATCCCTCTATCCTTTAGCTCTGATCTCTCACCTGTCATCCCTCTATCCTTTAGCTATGATCTCTCCTCTCTCTCTTGTCATCCTTCTATCCTTTAGCTCTTATCTCTCTCCTGTAATCCCTCTATCCTTTAGCTCTTATCTCTCGCCTGTCATCCCTCTATCCTTTAGCTATGATCTCTCCTCTCACTCCTGTCATCCCTCTATCCTCTAGCTCTGATCTCTCTCCTCTCTCTCCTGTCATCCCTCTATCCTTTAGCTCTGATCTCTCCTCTCTCCTGTCATCCCTCTATCCTTTAGTTCTGATCTCTCTCCTTTCTCTCTCTCCTGTCATCCTTCTATCCTTTAGCTCTGATCTCTCCTCTCTCTCTCCTGTCATCCCTCTATCCTTTAGCTCTCATCTCTCCTCTCTCTCCTGTCATCCCTCTATCCTTTAGCTCTATCTCCTCTCTCTCCTGTCATCCCTCTATCCTTTAGCTCTGATATCTCTCCCCTCTGTCTCCTGTCATCCCTCTATCCTTTAGCTCTGATCTCTCTCCTGTCATCCCTCTATCCTTTAGCTCTGATCTCTCCTCTCTCTCGCCTGTCATCCCTCTATCCTTTAGCTCTGATCTCTCACCTGTCATCCCTCTATCCTTTAGCTATGATCTCTCCTCTCTCTCTTGTCATCCTTCTATCCTTTAGCTCTTATCTCTCTCCTGTAATCCCTCTATCCTTTAGCTCTTATCTCTCGCCTGTCATCCCTCTATCCTTTAGCTCTGATCTCTCCTCTCACTCCTGTCATCCCTCTATCCTCTAGCTCTGATCTCTCTCCTCTCTCTCCTGTCATCCCTCTATCCTTTAGCTCTGATCTCTCCTCTCTCCTGTCATCCCTCTATCCTTTAGTTCTGATCTCTCTCCTTTCTCTCTCTCCTGTCATCCTTCTATCCTTTAGCTCTGATCTCTCCTCTCTCTCTCCTGTCATCCCTCTATCCTTTAGCTCTCATCTCTCCTCTCTCTCCTGTCATCCCTCTATCCTTTAGCTCTATCTCCTCTCTCTCTCCTGTCATCCCTCTATCCTTTAGCTTTGATCTCTCCCCTCTCTCCTGTCATCCCTCTATCCTTTAGCTCTGATCTCTCTCCTCTCTCTCTGTCTCTCCTGTCATCCCTCTATCCTTTAGCTCTGATCTCTCCTCTCTCTCTCCTGTCATCCCTCTATCCTTTTGCTCTGATCTCTCCTCTCTCTCTCCTGTCATCCCTCTATCCTTTAGCTCTGATCTCTCCCCTCTCTCTCCTGTCATCCCTCTATCCTTTAGCTCTGATCTCTCTCCTGTCATCCCTCTATCCTTTAGCTCTGATCTCTCCTCTCTCTCGCCTGTCATCCCTCTATCCTTTAGCTCTGATCTCTCACCTGTCATCCCTCTATCCTTTAGCTATGATCTCTCCTCTCTCTCTTCTCATCCTTCTATCCTTTAGCTCTTATCTCTCTCCTGTAATCCCTCTATCCTTTAGCTCTTATCTCTCGCCTGTCATCCCTCTATCCTTTAGCTCTGATCTCTCCTCTCACTCCTGTCATCCCTCTATCCTCTAGCTCTGATCTCTCTCCTCTCTCTCCTGTCATCCCTCTATCCTTTAGCTCTGATCTCTCCTCTCTCCTGTCATCCCTCTATCCTTTAGTTCTGATCTCTCTCCTTTCTCTCTCTCCTGTCATCCTTCTATCCTTTAGCTCTGATCTCTCCTCTCTCTCTCCTGTCATCCCTCTATCCTTTAGCTCTCATCTCTCCTCTCTCTCCTGTCATCCCTCTATCCTTTAGCTCTATCTCCTCTCTCTCCTGTCATCCCTCTATCCTTTAGCTCTGATATCTCCCCTCTCTCCTGTCATCCCTCTATCCTTTAGCTCTGATCTCTCTCCTCTCTCTCTCTCTCTCCTGTCATCCCTCTATCCTTTAGCTCTGATCTCTCCTCTCTCTCTCCTGTCATCCCTCTATCCTTTAGCTCTGAATTCTCCTCTCTCTCTCCTGTCATCCCTCTATCCTTTAGCTTTGATCTCTCCCCTCTCTCCTGTCATCCCTCTATCCTTTAGCTCTGATCTCTCTCCTCTCTCTCTCTCTCTCCTGTCATCCCTCTATCCTTTAGCTCTGATCTCTCCTCTCTCTCTCCTGTCATCCCTCTATCCTTTAGCTCTAAACTCTCCTCTCTCTCTCCTGTCATCCCTCTATCCTTTAGCTTTGATCTCTCCCCTCTCTCCTGTCATCCCTCTATCCTTTAGCTCTGATCTCTCTCCTCTCTCTCTCTCTCTCCTGTCATCCCTCTATCCTTTAGCTCTGATCTCTCCTCTCTCTCTCCTGTCATCCCTCTATCCTTTTGCTCTGATCTCTCCTCTCTCTCTCCTGTCATCCCTCTATCCTTTAGCTCTGATCTCTCCCCTCTCTCTCCTGTCATCCCTCTATCTTTTAGCTCTTATCTCTCCTGTCATCCCTCTATCCTTTAGCTCTGATCTCTCTCCTCTCACTCCTGTCATCCCTCTATCATTTAGCTCTGAACTCTCCTCTCTCTTTCCTGTCATCCCTCTATCCTTTAGCTTTGATCTCTCCCCTCTCTCCTGTCATCCCTCTATCCTTTAGCTCTGATCTCTCTCCTCTCTCTCTCTCTCTCCTGTCATCCTTCTATCCTTTAGCTCTGATCTCTCCTCTCTCTCTCCTGTCATCCCTCTATCCTTTTGCTCTGATCTCTCCTCTCTCTCTCCTGTCATCCCTCTATCCTTTAGCTCTGATCTCTCCCCTCTCTCTCCTGTCATCCCTCTATCCTTTAGCTCTGATCTCTCTCCTGTCATCCCTCTATCCTTTAGCTCTGATCTCTCCTCTCTCTCGCCTGTCATCCCTCTATCCTTTAGCTCTGATCTCTCACCTGTCATCCCTCTATCCTTTAGCTATGATCTCTCCTCTCTCTCTTGTCATCCTTCTATCCTTTAGCTCTTATCTCTCTCCTGTAATCCCTCTATCCTTTAGCTCTTATCTCTCGCCTGTCATCCCTCTATCCTTTAGCTCTGATCTCTCCTCTCACTCCTGTCATCCCTCTATCCTCTAGCTCTGATCTCTCTCCTCTCTCTCCTGTCATCCCTCTATCCTTTAGCTCTGATCTCTCCTCTCTCCTGTCATCCCTCTATCCTTTAGTTCTGATCTCTCTCCTTTCTCTCTCTCCTGTCATCCTTCTATCCTTTAGCTCTGATCTCTCCTCTCTCTCTCCTGTCATCCCTCTATCCTTTAGCTCTCATCTCTCCTCTCTCTCCTGTCATCCCTCTATCCTTTAGCTCTATCTCCTCTCTCTCCTGTCATCCCTCTATCCTTTAGCTCTGATATCTCCTCTCTCTCTCTCCTGTCATCCCTCTATCCTTTAGCTCTGATATCTCTCCCCTCTCTCTCCTGTCATCCCTCTATTCTTTAGCTCTGATCTCTCTCCTGTCATCCCTCTATCCTTTAGCTCTGATCTCTCCTCTCTCTCGCCTGTCATCCCTCTATCCTTTAGCTCTGATCTCTCACCTGTCATCCCTCTATCCTTTAGCTATGATCTCTCCTCTCTCTCTTGTCATCCTTCTATCCTTTAGCTCTTATCTCTCTCCTGTAATCCCTCTATCCTTTAGCTCTTATCTCTCGCCTGTCATCCCTCTATCCTTTAGCTCTGATCTCTCCTCTCACTCCTGTCATCCCTCTATCCTCTAGCTCTGATCTCTCTCCTCTCTCTCCTGTCATCCCTCTATCCTTTAGCTCTGATCTCTCCTCTCTCCTGTCATCCCTCTATCCTTTAGTTCTGATCTCTCTCCTTTCTCTCTCTCCTGTCATCCTTCTATCCTTTAGCTCTGATCTCTCCTCTCTCTCTCCTGTCATCCCTCTATCCTTTAGCTCTCATCTCTCCTCTCTCTCCTGTCATCCCTCTATCCTTTAGCTCTATCTCCTCTCTCTCTCCTGTCATCCCTCTATCCTTTAGCTCTGATATCTCCTCTCTCTCTCTCCTGTCATCCCTCTATCCTTTAGCTCTGATCTCTCCTTTATTTCTCGTTCTCTTTTTTCTCCTCTCTCTCTCCAGAAACAGATTCTGATTCTGATTCTGTCCCTCTGTGGTTGTGTAACCGTGATATAATGTACAAGGCCACTCCTTTACAGTCAGAGCACTGTGTGTTTGTGTGTGGGTGTGTGTGGGTGGGTGTTTGTGTGTGTGGGTGTGTGCAGGTGTGTGACTGTTTTTCTCTGGGTACTCTACATACGGTACATGCATATATTCAAGTGACTCATTCATTTTCTTGAAAATAAATTAAAACACACCAGAAATTAAAACAGAAATCTAACATTATTTGATCACATTCACCCTAGTCCCCTCTTACATGTATTGGATGAGATGATAGCATCTGTCATATCCAGTAAAAACTCATTTAGTATCGGGTTGTTTAGCTCTAAACCCCCCATTCCCTCTCTCACTCTCTCTGGTTATTGTTGAGTGTGCGTGGGCGGGTGGCGGCTGACTGTCGAGTGACGTGCATCAGAACAGAGGAGGAAGTTGTCTGAGTTTCATCACAGTATCAGAGTTCAGGATTAATATCCCAATCTATCTCCCTCTGTACTCCTGTTAATCTGAACACTACACTGTTAATCTGGCTGGAACACTGGTCCATTTTCACACAGCAACATTGTTCAGCAGCACGTCTCAGAGGTAGGGATTACAATTCCAGAATGTTAAGGGGTTGTGAACCTGGAATGACCCTGTCTAGATAATCCATTACACACAGTGTTATTTTAAGTTCTTTCTATCATTTGTGTGTATGTATGAATTAACAATGTCTCAAACAGGAGTGTGTGTGTCTGTGCGTGCATATGATTCTACTCTCTGTGTGTATGTCAATGGATACTGAATACTGTACATTGTCTTTCACGAGGGTGTGTGTGTGTGTGTGTGTGGGTGGAACGTGTGTTCCGTTGCATGCACTCTGTCTCCCATACATCATACATCATCATCTGTCCATCACCATGGAAACAGAACAGGAAGATACATTTGGTGTGTTGGGAGTGGCCTTGGGTGATTGACAGGCTAGCCCCGCCCTCTAACAATAGCCATATTAATGATGCCATCAGACCACAGCCAGAGTCACTGATGATTCAGAAATACAGGGAGGAGTACATACAGCCAACACCATGTGACTCCTGTCCTGGCAGAGAGGTGTGATGTATTAGCATGGTCGTTCACCTAGTCCCAAAACATCTTGCCTAGACCTGTGTTATGGTCTCTGAAAATCTTTGCTGAAGATAGGAGAGTGTAGTGTTTTTTTACAATATATACTATGGCGTTATAGAAATTATTGTAGAAACACAGGAATAAACACATTTGATAGTCCTGCAAGGATTATGATGTTGTAGATACCAGTATTCAATACCCCCCCCAACCCCCACTTCATCCATCCCCACCACCTCAACCTATCTCTCCACACGCCCCATCTATCTACATATCAATCTATCTATCCATGCATCCATCATCCATCCCTGCTCTATTCTTCCTTCCCCTCCTGATATTACTCATTACATTGGCTATTGATGAAGTGTGTGTGTGTGTATGTGCACACACAGCAGTGTATCTGTAGCAATGTCAAGATCGAGGCCTCTCTCCAGTCTCCAGGGTTTCCTGCCCTAGGCTCAAAGAGGGGAGGATATTTAACCCCTTTCCTCCTGTCCCCCTCCCCCTCTTTCTCTCCCCTCCTGCCCTGTAGACTCCTTCCCCCTCCCTGTACAACCCTCCTGTCCTATGTCTAGGGGTTCCCGGACAGAGATGGTAGGATGGTGAAATAGACATGTTAACGATAATAATATTACCAATGATCCCAAAACCATGACAAAATGCATGATTTGTTTGAATCAGTCACTACAGTACTAACAATGTCACCATTACTTTTATGGTAGTGCAGATGAAGGAAATGAGACACTTTAGACCCCCCCCCCCTCCCTCCCTCCCTCCCTCCTGCCCTCCCTCCCTGTGTCATCCCTCTGGATGGTTGTGATGCAGTGTAACTGAGACCCTGCTGCCCCCCTCTTGCAGGGCTGCTCGTGGCTTTAGCCTGAAGAGCCCGCCCCGCCACCTCCTCCCCTCTCCCGGACTCCTCCCCCAGGATGTTGAACCCCATCCAGGTCCTGTGCTCCGACATCACTTCCCTCTCTCTGGAGCCCGAGCCGTTTGCCTCTTACACTGAAGGTGTGTTTACACTATACAGTATCAATTACTTATCCCTTAATCACCTATTCAGATCTATCTAGACCCAGAGCACTGTGTGTGTGCGAGCAAATGTCTATCTATCTGTCTGTCTGTGTGAATAGATGTGACTGTTTGTGTGTGTATGACTGTGTCTGTCTCTGTGCGCATCTGTCTCTGTGAGTGTCTCTTTCTCTCTCTGTGTGTGTGTGTGTGTGTGTGTGTGTGTGTGTGTGTGTGTGTGTGGCACCATCAGTTTCCTGAAATAGACTTTGACACTGACCAACTCCAGTCTCACAGAGGACGTGTCCTACTTAAGTCTGAGAAACACACTCATTGTCACTGGAGTCAGTGCTGTAGGACAGAGGACTATCACTAGGTTAAGTGTTGTAGGACAGAGAACTATGACTGGGGTCAGTGCTGTAAGACAGATAACTATGACTGGGGTCAGTGCTGTAGGACAGATAACTATGACTGGGGTCAGTGCTGTAGGACAGAGAACTATGGCTTGGGTCAGTGCTGTAGCACAGATAACTATGTCTGGGGTCAGTGCTGTAGGACAGATAATTACGACTGGGGTTAGTGCTGTAGGACAGAGGACTATGGCTGGGGTCAGTGCTGTAGGACAGAGAACTATGGCTGGGGTCAGTGCTGTAGGACAGAGAACTATGACTGGGGTCAGTGCTGTAGTACGGAGGACTATTGCTGGGGTCAGTGCTGTAGGACAGAGAACTATGGCTGGGGTCAGTGCTGTAGGACATAGGACTATCTCTGGGGTCAGTGTTGTAGGACAGAGGACTATCGCTGGGGTCAGTGCTGTAGGACAGAGAACTATGGCTGGGGTCAGTGCTGTAGGACAGATAACTATGACTGGGGTCAGTGCTGTAGGACAGAGGACTATCTCTGGGGTCAGTGTTGTAGGACAGAGGAGTATGACTGGGGTCAGTGCTGTAGGACAGAGGAGTATGACTGGGGTTAGTGCTGTAGGACAGAGTCCCATCGCTGGGGTCAGTGCTGTAGGATAGTGGCCCATCACTGGGGTCAGTGCTGTAGGACAGAGGACTATGACTGGGGTCAGTGCTGTAGGACAGAGGACTGTCTGTGCTGTAGTACAGAGGACTATCACTGTGGGCAGTGCTGTAGGACAGAGGATTATCACTGGGGTAAGTGCTGTAGGACAGAGGACTGTTAGTGCTGTAGGACAGAGGACTATCAATGTGGTCAGTGCTGAAGGACAGAGGATTATCACTGGGGTAAGTGCTGTAGGACAGAGGACTGTTAGTGCTGTAGGACAGAGGACTATCAATGTGGTCAGTGCTGAAGGACAGAGGACTATCACTGGGGTCAGTGCTGTAGTACAGAGGACTATCACCGGGGTCAGTGCTGTAGGACAGAGGACTGTCAGTGCTGTAGGACAGAGGACTATCAGCACTGTAGGACAGAGGACTATCTCTAGGGTCAGTGCTGTAGGACAGAGGACAATCTCAAGGGTCAGTGCTGTAGGACAGAGGTCTATCACTGGGGTCAGTGCTGTAGAATAGAGGACTATTAGTGCTGTAAGACAGAGGACTATCACTGTGGTCAGTGCTGTAGGACAGAGGACTATCACTGGGGTCAGTGCTGTAGGACAGATGACTATCATTGGGGTTAGTGCTGTAGGAAAGAGGACAATCACTGGGGTCAGTGCTATAGGACAGAGGGCTATCACTGGGGTCAGTGATGTAGGACGAAGGACTGTCAGTGCTGTAGGACAGAGGACTATCGCTGGGGTCAGTGCTGTAGGACAGAGGACTGTCAGTGCTGTATGACAGAGGACTATGACTGGGGTCAGTGCTGTGGGAAAGGACTATCTCTGGGTTCAGTGCTGTAGGACAGAGGACTATCAGTGCTGTAGTACATAGGACTATCAGTGCTGTAGGACAGAGGACTATCGTGGCACACACATATCCATCCATACTTCATGGGGATAGTGTATAAATGGAAAGTTTATCATATGGATTCAGCATAGATACGGTATAGATTTAATGTATAGGGGTTATATATACTGTAGACATCACATATCAGAGCAGTGTTCATATACAGTATAACTCACTCACTCACTCACATAGATCGTGTCCATAACCATTTTGTTCCCAGTAGCTTAGCTCCATTGTTGTGTGTTTGGAGTAATGGGAGCACCCCTCTGTGTTACGCTCAGATCACTCTTCTGCTGTCCTCTCTGAAAACCTTCTCACACACACCCAACATGGGGAATGGGTCAATTTAGCACCTCCCTCCCTGATTTCTGTCCCTTTTTTTTGGAGGGTAATTGAGCGTGTGCACAGACACATTCGCACACACAGCCCACCTCAACATACCCACCAACACACACACACACACACACACACACACACACACACACACACACACACACACACACACACACGTCCCCTGTTGGGTGTTAGTTTGTCCATGCTGTTAAGAGAGTTATATTGGCAGCAATCTTTACCCAGACCAGAGATGGCTATAATTGGAACAGTAGGACACCCCCATCCTCCCTCCCAAAAAACAATCCCACTGATGACGACCCACCCTCCTTATCAGCCCACAAGCAGTTTGTGTGTGTGTGTGTGTTTTACTGTATGTGTTGTGTGTGAATAGTCTTATGATTTGGTTCTGGTTGATGAGGAAAGTGTGGGATGGACATGTGCTTGCCTGTGTGTGGGTGTGTGTGTGTTTTTGTTAGTTTGTGAAGGACATGTTCATGCTTGCCTGTGTGTGTGTGTACGTGCGTACGTACGTGCGTGCACATGTGTATGAATGTGTGTGTGTATGTGGACAGTGTGTGCGTGCATGCCTGATGCCTGTGTATATGTGCTCAGACTGTTCCTCTGTAGTTAGGTAGTGAGTCAGTCAGACTGTTCCTCTGTAGTTAGGTAGTGAGTCAGTCAGACTGGTTCTCTGTAGTTAGGTAATGAGTCAGTAAGATTGTTCCTCTGTAGTTAGGTAGTGAGTCAGTCAGAATGTTCCTCTGTAGTTAGGTAATGAGTCAGTCAGACTGTTCCTCTGTAGTTAGGTAGTGAGTCAGTCAGACTGGTTCTCTGTAGTTAGGTAGTGAGTCAGTCAGACTGGTTCTCTGTAGTTAGGTAGTGAGTCAGTCAGACTGGTTCTCTGTAGTTAGGTAGTGAGTCAGTCAGACTGGTTCTCTGTACTTAGGTAATGCGTCAGTCAGACTGTTCCTCTGTAGTTAGGTAGTGAGTCAGTCAGACTGGTTCTCTGTAGTTAGGTAGTGAGTCAGTCAGACTGGTTCTCTGTAGTTAGGTAGTGAGTCAGTCAGACTGGTTCTCTGTAGTTAGGTAGTGAGTCAGTCAGACTGGTTCTCTGTACTTAGGTAATGCGTCAGTCAGACTGTTCCTCTGTAGTTAGGTAGTGAGTCAGTCAGACTGGTTCTCTGTAGTTAGGTAGTGAGTCAGTCAGACTGGTTCTCTGTAGTTAGGTAGTGAGTCCGTCAGACTGGTTCTCTGTAGTTAGATAATGAGTCAGTCAGACTGTTCCTCTGTAGTTAGGTAGTGAGTCAGTCAGACTGGTTCTCTGTAGTTAGGTAGTGAGTCAGTCAGACTGGTTCTCTGTAGTTAGGTAATGAGTCAGTCAGACTGGTTCTCTGTAGTTAGTTAGTGAGTCAGTCAGGCTGGTTCTCTGTAGTTAGTTAGTGAGTCAGTCAGACTGGTTCTCTGTAGTTAGGTAGTGAGTCAGTCAGACTGGTTCTCTGTAGTTAGGTAGTGAGTCAGTCAGACTGATTCTCTGTAGTTAGGTAGTGAGTCAGTCAGACTGGTTCTCTGTAGTTAGGTAGTGAGTCAGTCAGACTGGTTCTCTGTACTTAGGTAATGCGTCAGTCAGACTGTTCCTCTGTAGTTAGGTAGTGAGTCAGTCAGACTGGTTCTCTGTAGTTAGGTAGTGAGTCAGTCAGACTTGTTCTCTGTAGTTAGGTAGTGAGTCAGTCAGACTGGTTCTCTGTAGTTAGGTAGTGAATCAGTCAGACTGGTTCTCTGTAGTTAGGTAATGCGTCAGTCAGACTGTTCCTCTGTAGTTAGGTAGTGAGTCAGTCAGACTGGTTCTCTGTAGTTAGGTAGTGAGTCAGTCAGACTGGTTCTCTGTAGTTAGGTAGTGAGTCCGTCAGACTGGTTCTCTGTAGTTAGGTAATGAGTCAGTCAGACTGTTCCTCTGTAGTTAGGTAGTGAGTCAGTCAGACTGGTTCTCTGTAGTTAGGTAGTGAGTCAGTCAGACTGGTTCTCTGTAGTTAGGTAATGAGTCAGTCAGACTGGTTCTCTGTAGTTAGTTAGTGAGTCAGTCAGACTGGTTCTCTGTAGTTAGGTTGTGAGTCAGTCAGAATGTTCCTCTGTAGTTAGGTAGTGAGTCAGTCAGGCTGGTTCTCTGTAGTTAGTTAGTGAGTCAGTCAGACTGGTTCTCTGTAGTTAGGTTGTGAGTCAGTCAGACTGGTTCTCTGTAGTTAGGTAGTGAGTCAGTCAGACTGGTTCTCTGTAGTTAGGTAATGAGTCAGTCAGACTGTTCCTCTGTAGTTAGGTAGTGAGTCAGTCAGACTGGTTCTCTGTAGTTAGGTAATGAGTCAGTCAGACTGGTTCTCTGTAGTTAGGTAGTGAGTCAGTCAGACTTGTTCTCTGTAGTTAGGTAATGTGTCAGTCAGACTGTTCCTCTGTAGTTAGGTAGTGAGTCAGTCAGACTGGTTCTCTGTAGTTAGGTAGTGAGTCAGTCAGACTGGTTCTCTGTAGTTAGGTAGTGAGTCAGTCAGACTTGTTCTCTGTAGTTAGGTAGTGAGTCAGTCAGACTGATTCTCTGTAGTTAGGTAGTGAGTCAGTCAGACTGGTTCTCTGTAGTTAGGTAGTGAGTCAGTCAGACTGGTTCTCTGTACTTAGGTAATGCGTCAGTCAGACTGTTCCTCTGTAGTTAGGTAGTGAGTCAGTCAGACTGGTTCTCTGTAGTTAGGTAGTGAGTCAGTCAGACTTGTTCTCTGTAGTTAGGTAGTGAGTCAGTCAGACTGGTTCTCTGTAGTTAGGTAGTGAATCAGTCAGACTGGTTCTCTGTAGTTAGGTAATGCGTCAGTCAGACTGTTCCTCTGTAGTTAGGTAGTGAGTCAGTCAGACTGGTTCTCTGTAGTTAGGTAGTGAGTCAGTCAGACTGGTTCTCTGTAGTTAGGTAGTGAGTCCGTCAGACTGGTTCTCTGTAGTTAGGTAATGAGTCAGTCAGACTGGTTCTCTGTAGTTAGTTAGTGAGTCATTCAGACTGGTTCTCTGTAGTTAGGTTGTGAGTCAGTCAAAATGTTCCTCTGTAGTTAGGTAGTGAGTCAGTCAGGCTGGTTCTCTGTAGTTAGTTAGTGAGTCAGTCAGACTGGTTCTCTGTAGTTAGGTTGTGAGTCAGTCAGACTGGTTCTCTGTAGTTAGGTAGTGAGTCAGTCAGACTGGTTCTCTGTAGTTAGGTAATGAGTCAGACAGACTGTTCCTCTGTAGTTAGGTAGTGAGTCAGTCAGACTGGTTCTCTGTAGTTAGGTAATGAGTCAGTCAGACTGGTTCTCTGTAGTTAGGTAGTGAGTCAGTCAGACTTGTTCTCTGTAGTTAGGTAATGTGTCAGTCAGACTGTTCCTCTGTAGTTAGGTAGTGAGTCAGTCAGACTGGTTCTCTGTAGTTAGGTAGTGAGTCAGTCAGACTGGTTCTCTGTAGTTAGGTAGTGAGTCAGTCAGACTGGTTCTCTGTAGTTAGGTAGTGAGTCAGTAAGACTGATTCTCTGTAGTTAGGTAGTGAGTCAGTCAGACTGGTTCTCTGTAGTTAGGTAGTGAGTCAGTCAGACTGGTTCTCTGTACTTAGGTAATGCGTCAGTCAGACTGTTCCTCTGTAGTTAGGTAGTGAGTCAGTCAGACTGGTTCTCTGTAGTTAGGTAGTGAGTCAGTCAGACTTGTTCTCTGCAGTTAGGTAGTGAGTCAGTCAGACTGGTTCTCTGTAGTTAGGTAGTGAATCAGTCAGACTGGTTCTCTGTAGTTAGGTAATGCGTCAGTCAGACTGTTCCTCTGTAGTTAGGTAGTGAGTCAGTCAGACTGGTTCTCTGTAGTTAGGTAGTGAGTCAGTCAGACTGGTTCTCTGTAGTTAGGTAGTGAGTCCGTCAGACTGGTTCTCTGTAGTTAGGTAATGAGTCAGTCAGACTGTTCCTCTGTAGTTAGGTAGTGAGTCAGTCAGACTGGTTCTCTGTAGTTAGGTAGTGAGTCAGTCAGACTGGTTCTCTGTAGTTAGGTAATGAGTCAGTCAGACTGGTTCTCTGTAGTTAGTTAGTGAGTCAGTCAGACTGGTTCTCTGTAGTTAGGTTGTGAGTCAGTCAGAATGTTCCTCTGTAGTTAGGTAGTGAGTCAGTCAGGCTGGTTCTCTGTAGTTAGTTAGTGAGTCAGTCAGACTGGTTCTCTGTAGTTAGGTTGTGAGTCAGTCAGACTGGTTCTCTGTAGTTAGGTAGTGAGTCAGTCAGACTGGTTCTCTGTAGTTAGGTAATGAGTCAGTCAGACTGTTCCTCTGTAGTTAGGTAGTGAGTCAGTCAGACTGGTTCTCTGTAGTTAGGTAATGAGTCAGTCAGACTGGTTCTCTGTAGTTAGGTAGTGAGTCAGTCAGACTTGTTCTCTGTAGTTAGGTAATGTGTCAGTCAGACTGTTCCTCTGTAGTTAGGTAGTGAGTCAGTCAGACTGGTTCTCTGTAGTTAGGTAGTGAGTCAGTCAGACTGGTTCTCTGTAGTTAGGTAATGAGTCAGTCAGACTGGTTCTCTGTAGTTAGGTAGTGAGTCAGTCAGACTGATTCTCTGTAGTTAGGTAGTGAGTCAGTCAGACTGGTTCTCTGTAGTTAGGTAGTGAGTCAGTCAGACTGGTTCTCTGTACTTAGGTAATGCGTCAGTCAGACTGTTCCTCTGTAGTTAGGTAGTGAGTCAGTCAGACTGGTTCTCTGTAGTTAGGTAGTGAGTCAGTCAGACTTGTTCTCTGTAGTTAGGTAGTGAGTCAGTCAGACTGGTTCTCTGTAGTTAGGTAGTGAATCAGTCAGACTGGTTCTCTGTAGTTAGGTAATGCGTCAGTCAGACTGTTCCTCTGTAGTTAGGTAGTGAGTCAGTCAGACTGGTTCTCTGTAGTTAGGTAGTGAGTCAGTCAGACTGGTTCTCTGTAGTTAGGTAGTGAGTCCGTCAGACTGGTTCTCTGTAGCTAGGTAGTGAGTCAGTCAGACTGTTCCTCTGTAGTTAGGTAGTGAGTCCGTCAGACTGGTTCTCTGTAGCTAGGTAGTGAGTCAGTCAGACTGTTCCTCTGTAGTTAGGTTGTGAGTCAGTCAGACTGGTTCTCTGTAGTTAGGTAGTGAGTCAGTCAGGCTGGTTCTCTGTAGTTAGTTAGTGAGTCAGTCAGACTGGTTCTCTGTAGTTAGGTTGTGAGTCAGTCAGACTGGTTCTCTGTAGTTAGGTAGTGAGTCAGTCAGACTGGTTCTCTGTAGTTAGGTAATGAGTCAGTCAGACTGTTCCTCTGTAGTTAGGTAGTGAGTCAGTCAGACTGGTTCTCTGTAGTTAGATAATTAGTCAGTCAGACTGGTTCTCTGTAGTTAGGTAGTGAGTCAGTCAGACTTGTTCTCTGTAGTTAGGTAATGTGTCAGTCAGACTGTTCCTCTGTAGTTAGGTAGTGAGTCAGTCAGACTGGTTCTCTGTAGTTAGGTAGTGAGTCAGTCAGACTGGTTCTCTGTAGTTAGGTAATGAGTCAGTCAGACTGTTCCTCTGTAGTTAGGTAGTGAGTCAGTCAGACTGGTTCTCTGTAGTTAGGTAGTGAGTCAGTCAGACTGGTTCTCTGTAGTTAGGTAGTGAGTCCGTCAGACTGGTTCTCTGTAGTTAGGTAGTGAGTCAGTCAGACTGGTTCTCTGTAGTTAGGTAGTGAGTCAGTCAGACTGGTTCTCTGTAGTTAGGTAGTGAGTCAGTCAGACTGGTTCTCTGTAGTTAGGTAGTGAGTCAGTCAGACTGGTTCTCTGTAGTTAGGTAGTGAGTCAGTCAGACTTGTTCTCTGTAGTTAGGTAATGTGTCAGTCAGACTGGTTCTCTGTAGTTAGGTAGTGAGTCAGTCAGACTGGTTCTCTGTAGTTAGGTAATGAGTCAGTCAGACTGTTCCTCTGTAGTTAGGTAGTGAGTCAGTCAGACTGGTTCTCTGTAGTTAGTTAGTGAGTCAGTCAGACTGGTTCTCTGTAGTTAGGTTGTGAGTCAGTCAGACTTGTTCTCTGTAGTTAGGTAGTGAGTCAGTCAGACTGGTTATCTGTAGTGAGTCAGTCAGACTGGTTCTCTGTAGTGAGTCAGTCAGACTGGTTCTCTGTAGTTAGGTAGTGAGTCAGTCAGACTGGTTCTCTCTAGTTAGTTAGTGAGTCAGTCAGACTGGTTCTCTGTAGTTAGGTTGTGAGTCAGTCAGACTGTTCCTCTGTAGTTAGGTAGTGAGTCAGTCAGACTGGTTCTCTGTAGTTAGGTAGTGAGTCAGTCAGACTGGTTCTCTGTAGTTAGGTAGTGAGTCCGTCAGACTGGTTCTCTGTAGTTAGGTAATGAGTCAGTCAGACTGTTCCTCTGTAGTTAGGTAGTGAGTCAGTCAGACTGGTTCTCTGTAGTTAGGTAGTGAGTCAGTCAGACTGGTTCTCTGTAGTTAGGTAATGAGTCAGTCAGACTGGTTCTCTGTAGTTAGTTAGTGAGTCAGTCAGACTGGTTCTCTGTAGTTAGGTTGTGAGTCAGTCAGAATGTTCCTCTGTAGTTAGGTAGTGAGTCAGTCAGGTTGGTTCTCTGTAGTTAGTTAGTGAGTCAGTCAGACTGGTTCTCTGTAGTTAGGTTGTGAGTCAGTCAGACTGGTTCTCTGTAGTTAGGTAGTGAGTCAGTCAGACTGGTTCTCTGTAGTTAGGTAATGAGTCAGTCGGACTGTTCCTCTGTAGTTAGGTAGTGAGTCAGTCAGACTGGTTCTCTGTAGTTAGGTATTGAGTCAGTCAGACTGGTTCTCTGTAGTTAGGTAGTGAGTCAGTCAGACTTGTTCTCTGTAGTTAGGTAATGTGTCAGTCAGACTGTTCCTCTGTAGTTAGGTAGTGAGTCAGTCAGACTGGTTCTCTGTAGTTAGGTAGTGAGTCAGTCAGACTGGTTCTCTGTAGTTAGATAATGAGTCAGTCAGACTGGTTCTCTGTAGTTAGGTAGTGAGTCAGTCAGACTGGTTCTCTGTAGTTAGGTAGTGAGTCAGTCAGACTGGTTCTCTGTAGTTAGGTAGTGAGTCAGTCAGACTGGTTCTCTGTAGTTAGGTAGTGAGTCAGTCAGACTGGTTCTCTGTAGTTAGGTAGTGAGTCAGTCAGACTGGTTCTCTGTAGTTAGGTAGTGAGTCAGTCAGACTGGTTCTCTGTAGTTAGGTAGTGAGTCAGTCAGACTTGTTCTCTGTAGTTAGGTAATGTGTCAGTCAGACTGGTTCTCTGTAGTTAGGTAGTGAGTCAGTCAGACTGGTTCTCTGTAGTTAGGTAATGAGTCAGTCAGACTGTACCTCTGTAGTTAGGTAGTGAGTCAGTCAGACTGGTTCTCTGTAGTTAGTTAGTGAGTCAGTCAGACTGGTTCTCTGTAGTTAGGTTGTGTGTCAGTCAGACTGGTTCTCTGTAGTGAGTCAGTCAGACTGGTTCTCTGTAGTTAGGTAGTGAGTCAGTCAGACTGGTTCTCTGTAGTGAGTCAGTCAGACTGGTTCTCTGTAGTTAGGTTGTGAATCAGTCAGACTGGTTCTCTGTAGTTAGGTTGTGAGTCAGTCAGACTGGTTCTCTGTAGTTAGGTAGTGAGTCAGTCAGACTGGTTCTCTGTAGTTAGTTAGTGAGTCAGTCAGACTGGTTCTCTGTAGTTAGGTTGTGAGTCAGTCAGACTGTTCCTCTGTAGTTAGGTAGTGAGTCAGTCAGACTGGTTCTTTGTAGTTAGGTAGTGAGTCAGTCAGACTTGTTCTCTGTAGTTAGGTAATGTGTCAGTCAGACTGTTCCTCTGTAGTTAGGTAGTGAGTCAGTCAGACTGGTTCTCTGTAGTTAGGTAGTGAGTCAGTCAGACTGGTTCTCTGTAGTTAGGTAGTGAGTCAGTCAGACTGGTTCTCTGTAGTTAGGTAATGAGTCAGTCAGACTGTTCCTCTGTAGTTAGGTAGTGAGTCAGTCAGACTGGTTCTCTGTAGTTAGGTAGTGAGTCAGTCAGACTGGTTCTCTGTAGTTAGGTAGTGAGTCCGTCAGACTGTTCCTCTTTAGTTAGGTAGTGAGTCAGTCAGACTGGTTCTCTGTAGTTAGGTAGTGAGTCAGTCAGACTGGTTCTCTGTAGTTAGGTAATGAGTCAGTCAGACTGGTTCTCTGTAGTTAGGTAGTGAGTCAGTCAGACTTGTTCTCTGTAGTTAGGTAATGTGTCAGTCAGACTGTTCCTCTGTAGTTAGATAGTGAGTCAGTCAGACTGGTTCTCTGTAGTTAGGTAGTGAGTCAGTCAGACTGGTTCTCTGTAGTTAGGTAATGAGTCAGTCAGACTGTTCCTCTGTAGTTAGGTAGTGAGTCAGTCAGACTGGTTCTCTGTAGTTAGTTAGTGAGTCAGTCAGACTGGTTCTCTGTAGTTAGGTTGTGAGTCAGTCAGACTGGTTCTCTGTAGTTAGGTTGTGAGTCAGTCAGACTTGTTCTCTGTAGTTAGGTAGTGAGTCAGTCAGACTGGTTCTCTGTAGTGAGTCAGTCAGACTGGTTCTCTGTAGTTAGGTAGTGAGTCAGTCAGACTGGTTCTCTGTAGTTAGTTAGTGAGTCAGTCAGACTGGTTCTCTGTAGTTAGGTTGTGAATCAGTCAGACTGGTTCTCTGTAGTTAGGTTGTGAGTCAGTCAGACTGGTTCTCTGTAGTTAGGTAGTGAGTCAGTCAGACTGGTTCTCTGTAGTTATTTAGTGAGTCAGTCAGACTGGTTCTCTGTAGTTAGGTAGTGAGTCAGTCAGACTGGTTCTCTGTAGTGAGTC
Source organism: Coregonus lavaretus (assembly GCF_964263955.1). Lineage (NCBI taxonomy): Eukaryota > Metazoa > Chordata > Actinopteri > Salmoniformes > Salmonidae > Coregonus > Coregonus lavaretus. Next base: position 18,643,162 of record NC_140016.1, read on the forward strand.
AGTCAGACTGGTTCTCTGTAGTTAGGTAGTGAGTCAGTCAGACTGGTTCTCTGTAGTTAGGTTGTGAGTCAGTCAGACTGGTTCTCTGTAGTTAGGTTGTGAGTCAGTCAGACTGGTTGTCTGTAGTTAGGTAGTGAGTCAGTCAGACTGGTTCTCTGTAGTTAGTTAGTGAGTCAGTCAGACTAGTTCTCTGTAGTTAGGTTGTGAGTCAGTCAGACTTGTTCTCTGTAGTTAGGTAGTGAGTCAGTCAGACTGGTTCTCTGTAGTTAGGTAGTGAGTCGGCAAGACTGGTTCTCTGTAGTTAGTTAGTGAGTCAGTCAGACTGGTTCTCTGTAGTGAGTCGGCCAAACTGATTCTCTGTAGTTAGTTAGTGAGTCGGCCAGACTGGTTCTCTGTAGTTAGTTAGTGAGTCAGTCAGACTGGTTCTCTGTAGTTAGTTAGTTAGTCAGTCAGCCAGACCAGTGTACCTATCTCTGGTCAGTCCTGATGGTAATGTAATGGGAGACCAGGCCTGCTATGACACTACAGGACACATCCACTCTGCTTCCCACTGCACCATAGAGCTGTTATTTGAACTCTGCATGGGGAGGGTATCGCTGTACGGACCAATAGTGCTGCTACAGTACTGTAGACTTCCATAGGGTTGGTGATGTGGTTCCCAGTACTGACAGGAGAGAATGTGCTCCATATTCCATTTCGCTACTGTATGTATGTCTGCTCTCTGGTGACGCTGAACTTTGTGTGTGTGTATGTGCCTTGATGTGTGCGCTCTGAGATATATGGGTGTGTATGTACTGTGAGGTTTGTGTGTTTAGCATGTGTCCGTGGCGGCGGAAACAGTTCTGTACTGAAAAACGTGGAGGGGTTGGGTTGTGGGTTGGGGAACGCTGTCAGCATGGTCACTGTCCTTTTAAATATGCCACTCATTGCTTCAAGCCACACCTCGCCACACCCACCAAACGGGATCAAACGTACTGTTGAAGAACGTATAAGAACGTTTTGGGGAATGTTTCAGGACAAACCGTTCCGTAACGTAGCAAACGTTCAAGCGAACTGAACACACCTTCGGTTTAGTTTGGGCTGTTTGTGGGCAGGGCAAGGCAGGCTGCTTCCCCTGCTACTGCCTGCCTCACCAACCAGACTGGTACTACTAGAGCCAGATCACTTCAGCATGTTGCCATGGCAACCCCTGCACAGGAAATACCCTGCCCCAGTCCCCCCCTAGAGAGAGAGAGAGAGAGAGAGAGAGAGACTCAGCACAGGTCATTGCCTCCCTCCTCCCATCATTCACTCCTTAAGGCCAGATCTCAGCAGGGTTCAAAGGCTGGATTTAACCTGCCACTCCGCACCTTCCTTCACCTGTTATCATTATCAATACCATGGTTTATACACACTTTACTAATGGTTACTAACCTATTTGATAATGGTTTAATGACAGTTTATAAGCAGACCTCCTAATAGAAATGTTACCTATTATCAATAAAGCCATTGGTTATGTGAGACAGAATCCATTCTAACAGAATTAATCATGTAGGCTATCCATTGACTGTGATTACCACTTTAATGTAATGTAATATTGAATCAATCAACTGTAAGTAGGAGATGCTATCTGACAGGATGGTCCCTGGCTACTAAAACAGGCCTCCTCCTTAGACTGGCCTGTAGTGTCTCAGACACATGAGGAGATGACTGGAGGGTTAGGAGAGTTCAAATAGCAATATTTACTGTTCAGTCACTGCTTTTCACTACTCAGTCTGTAGCTGTGGCATGTTTTAGATACATGTGCGTGTTTGGGGGGCCGAGGGGTTATGTGTTCATTTTTATTCATTTGTTTACTTACTGTATTGTTGGGTGATGCTGCTTACAGTACCAGCTGATAATGAATAGTTCATTATGGGGCATGTTTATCTGTGTTCGGTTTGCTAATAGCTACTCTCTCTCTCCCATCTCTTTCTCCCATCTCACCCCTCCCTCTCTCTCTCTCTCTCTCTCTCTCCCCCCTATCTCTCTCCCATCTCACCCCATCTCTCTCTCTCCATCTTTCTCCCATCTCACCCCATCTCTCTTTCTCTCTCTCCCCTATCTCTCTCCCATCTCACCCCAGCTGATATCATCTCCACTGTAGAGTTCAGCCACACTGGAGAGCTCCTGGCCACAGGGGACAAGGGGGGGCGTGTGGTCATCTTCCAGAGGGAACCTGAGGTACATGCACACACCAACCACAGACTTGGCACTGTGTGTGTTCACTACATAGATGTTTAGGGTCAATTTCAGATAATTACTTGAAATCACTGCAATTGAGATTAAATTGAATCCAGCCCTGCATAACTGTCTTCTCTCTCTCATTCATATATATGCACACACACACAGTGTAAGACAGAGCCGTACTCCCAGGGAGAGTATAATGTCTACAGCACGTTCCAGAGCCATGAGCCGGAGTTTGACTACCTGAAGAGTCTGGAGATAGAGGAGAAAATCAACAAGATACGATGGCTGCCTCAGCAGAACGCCGCCCACTTCCTCCTCTCCACCAATGGTGAGGGATTGCTGCCTTAGCACCAGGGAGTTATTATAATGTTTTTACATGATATTACCATGTTATTGTTACTCTATCATCCATACTTGTCCTGCCTGTCTGAAAGTTAAGACTATTTGAGGCATATGATTGGGGAATTATCCTGTCTGTGTAATAAGGCTGTTTGAGGTATATGATTGGAGTATTGTGCTGTCCGTCTATCAGATAAGACCGTTAAGCTGTGGAAGGTGAGTGAGCGGGACAAGAGGCCTGAAGGCTACAACCTGAAGGATGAGGAGGGCAGGATGAAGGACCTCTCCACCGTCACCTCACTACAGGTACACACCTCCTCTTCCTCAGGCTTCTTTCTCCTCCTCTCCTTCTTCTGTCTCCATCTTTCTATCTACTTTATCTATCCATCTCTCCTTAAATGTATCATGTTACTCTGGACTACCTTTCTTTCTTTCTTTCTTTCTTTCTTTCTTTCTTTCTTTCTTTCTTTCTTTCTTTCTTTCTTTCTTTCTTTCTTTCTTTCTTTCTTTCTTTCTTTCTTTCTTTCTTTCTTTCTTTCTTTCTTTCTTTCTTTCTTTCTTTCTTTCTTTCTTTCTTTCCCTTTCCTCTGTGTCTATGTTCTGTATATTCTGTATGGCCTGTGTGTGTTATGTGCACACACAGACACACACATTCGCACATGTTCCAGATCGGACAGCATAAGTAGGTCAGAGGTGCAGATGTGTTTGCATTTATAAAAGTGGGTCATTGACCCAAGGTGTGTGTGTGTAACAGTATTTCTTCCGTCCCTCTCCTTGCCCCAACCTGGGTTTGAACTAGGGACCCTCTGAACACATCAACAACTGCCTCCCAACACACCACCTGTCGCTCCACAAAAGCCGCGGCCCTTGCAGAGCAAGGAAAACAACTACTTCAAGATTTCAGAGCGAGTGATGTCACCGATTTGAAATGCTACTAGTGCGCACCGCTAACTAGCTAGCCATTTCCCAGTGTGTGTGTGTGTGCTTGGCGACAACAAATAATGCCAGCTGTTCTGTTTTTTGGGGGGACTGTTGTCTCTGTGTTGATGAAAACACAGCCATACTCCTCTTTACTGGTTGACATTATCTGTTGCATTCTTCTCATATCATCATCCCTGTGCCCTAAAGCACAGACGGAAGAAGAATTTGTACAATGTCACATGACCAATAGGTACGGGAAAAAGCAATTAGTGAGAAACCTAGCTTTTTTCTGCCTTAATTTCCACAAGCGATAATATCACATTATTACAGGCATTCCTAATGGGTATATATCAGTGATTTCTCTGTGCTCTCTGTAAAGATACAATCATTTTCAAGCTCCCATTTTGGACAAAATGAAATAAAAATATTTATTCTATGAATGTGGACTGTATCATTTGATCTCATCATGTTGGGTCTACTCACCACATGGTACATGTATCTGTGTTTCTGACTGTATCCTCTGTGACAGGGATCATCAACTAGATTCAGCCGCGGGATGATTTTTTCTTGAGGCGGAACATACTGTAATTACAAATAATTTGTAGACCGCAAATTGACTTCAAGAAGCCCAAACAGATATAATATTTGACTAAAATGTGTGGAAATACTTGAACAGATTTCCTAAATTTCCTAAAATAACTTGGAGCTGATTTCCTGGTGTTTTTACAGCACTTGGGGGGCCAACTAAAACCACCCGCTGTGTTGTGTGTTCTGACTGTCTGTACTCTGTCTAGGTGCCGGTGTTGAAGCCCATGGATCTGATGGTGGAGGTGAGTCCTCGGCGTGTCTTTGCTAACGCCCACACCTACCACGTCAACTCCATCTCCATCAACTCCGACCACGAGACCTACATGTCAGCTGACGACCTGAGGATCAACCTCTGGCACCTGGGCATCACCGACCGCAGCTTCAGTATCCTTTAGATCAGACAATGGGTCAATACACACACTCCTGTATGAGACACTGTTCATTTATATACACACACACAGTGATGTGGGGAGGGGAATCATTCCTGAGGAGTGAAAATGCAGCTCAATGAATTATTCAATCTCTTTTATAAATATTTAACTCCTTTTGTGGCATATAATGCAGCTGAATAGAACACACACACACACACACACACACACACACACACACACACACACACACACACACACACACACACACACACACACACACACACACACACACACACACACTCCTCACCCCAGACAGGATTTGCTTGTTACAATTCATATGAAGTTGGGATTATTCTCCCACTACCCCTAGTACCCCCTAAAGGTGTGTGTTTGACTATATGTAATGATGTCAGTGTGTTTTGGCGTATCATTCTGAATATGTATGTATGCTATGTTTGTAATCACCCTCGCACACAATCAAATGTGTGTATGCTGTTATATAGACAGTATGTTGTAGTCCTGAACCCGTGCCCCAGACATCGTGGACATCAAGCCAGTGAACATGGAGGATCTGACAGAGGTGATAACAGCAGCAGAGTTCCACCCTCACCACTGTAACCTGTTGGTCTACAGCAGCAGTAAAGGAACTCTACGGCTCTGTGACATGAGAGAGGCCGCACTGTGTGACAAACACTCCAAATGTGAGCATACAGACAGACAGACGGACATAGCCTACAGTCACACACACACACACACACGTTACAGATACACAGATGCTGTACATCACACACACACACACACACACACACACACACACACACACACACACACACACACACACACACACACACACACTCTCTCACCCCCTCTCCTCTCCTCCTCTAGTGTTTGAGGAGCCGGAGGACCCTAGTAACCGCTCCTTCTTCTCGGAGATCATCTCGTCTGTGTCGGACGTCAAGTTCAGCCACAGCGGGCGCTACCTGCTGACCAGAGACTACCTCACCGCCAAGGTGTGGGACCTCAACATGGAGAACAAGCCCCTGGAGATATACCAGGTGAGGAGCCCAATATCACTATTAACACAGAGACATAAATAGTATGTAATGTCAATATTAACACAGAGACATAGACAGTATGCAATGTCACTATTAACACAGAGACATAGACAGTATGTAATGTCACTATTAACACAGAGACATAGACAGTATGTAATGTCACTATTAACACAGAGACATAGACAGTATGTAATGTCACTATTAACACAGAGACATAGACAGTATGTAATGTCACTATGAATACAGAGACATAGACAGTATGTAATGTCACTATTAACACAGAGACATAGACAGTATGTAATGTCACTATTAATACGGAGACATAGACAGTATGTAATGTCACTATGAATACAGAGACATAGACAGTATGTAATGTCACTATGAATACAGAGACATAGACAGTATGTAAGGTCACTATTAATACAGAGACATAGACAGTATGTAATGTTACATGTCACTACTAACACAGAGATACCTTGCTGAGCCACTACACTGGGAAAGGAGGGGGGATACCTTACTGAGACACTACACTGGGGGGGTACCTTACTGAGACACTACACTGGGGGGGGGTACCTTACTGAGACACTACACTGGGGGGGGGGGGGGGGGGGGGGGGGTGGAATACCTTACTGAGACACTACACTGGGGGGGGGGGGTAACTTACTGAGACACTACACTGGGGGGGGGGGGTGGGTACCTTACTGAGACACTACACTGGGGGGGTACCTTACTGAGACACTACACTGGGGGGGGGGGGTACCTTACTGAGACACTACACTGGGGGGGGGGGGGATACCTTACTGAGACACTATACTGGGGGGGGGGGGAATACCTTACTGAGACACTACACTGGGGGGGGGGGGGGTATACCTTACTGAGACACTACACTGGGGGGGGGGGGGGGATACCTTACTGAGACACTACACTGGGGAGGGGGGGGGGATACCTTACTGAGACACAACACTGGGATGGGGGGGATACCTTACTGAGACACTACACTGGGGGGGGGGGATACCTTACTGAGACACTACACGGGGGGGGTAACTTACTGAGACACTACACTGGGAGGGGGGGGGATACCTTACTGAGACACTACACTGGGAGGGGGGGGGACACCTTACTGAGACACTACACTAGGGGGGGTGGGGTACCTTACTGAGACACTACACTGGGATGGGGGGGATACCTTACTGAGACACTACACTGGGAGGGGGGGGGGGGGTACCTTACTGAGACACTACACTGGGATAGGGGGGATACCTTACTGAGACACTACACTGGGATGGGGGGTGTGGATACCTTACTGAGACACTACACTGGGATGGGGGGTGGGGATACCTTACTGAGAAACTACACTGGGGGGGGGGATACCTTACTGAGACACTGGGGGGGGGGGGGGGTACCTTACTGAGACACTACACTGGGGGGGGATACCTTACTGAGACACTACACTGGGGGGGGGATACCTTACTGAGACACTACACTGGGGGGGGGGGGATACCTTACTGAGACACTACACTGGGAGGGGGGGGGGGGTACCTTACTGAGACACTACACTGGGATGGGGGGGATACCTTACTGAGACACTACACTGGGATGGGGGGGGGGGGGGATACCTTACTGAGACACTACACTGGGGGGGGGGGGATACCTTACTGAGACACTATCTGAAAAATCTGTCGATGTGCCCTTGAGCAAGGCACTTAACCCTAATTGCTTATGTAAGTCGCTCTGGATAAGAGCGTCTGCTAAATGACTAAAATGTAAATGTAAATGAGACACTACACTGGGAGGGGGGGATACCTTACTGAGACACTACACTGGGATGGGGGGGATACCTTACTGAGACACTACACTGGGGGGGGGGATACCTTACTGAGACACTACACTGGGGGGGGGGATACCTTACTGAGACACTACACTGGGATGGGGGGATACCTTACTGAGACACTACACTGGGGGGGGGGGGGGGGGGGGATACCTTACTGAGACACTACACTGGGAGGGGGGGGATACCTTACTGAGACACTACACTGGGGGGGGGGATACCTTACTGAGACACTACACTGGGAGGGGGGGGATACCTTACTGAGACACTACACTGGGAGGGGGGGGATACCTTACTGAGACACTACACTGGGGGGGGATACCTTACTGAGACACTACACTGGGATGGGGGGGATACCTTACTGAGACACTACACTGGGGGGGGGGGGATACCTTACTGAGACACTACACTAGGAGGCGGGGGGGATACCTTACTGAGACACTACACTAGGAGGCGGGGGGATACCTTACTGAGACACTACACTGGGGGGGGGGATACCTTACTGAGACACTACACTGGGGGGGGATACCTTACTGAGACACTACACTGGGAGGGGGGGGGATACCTTACTGAGACACTACACTAGGAGGCGGGGGGGATACCTTACTGAGACACTACACTAGGAGGCGGGGGGATACCTTACTGAGACACTACACTGGGGGGGGGGATACCTTACTGAGACACTACACTGGGGGGGGATACCTTACTGAGACACTACACTTGGAGGGGGGGGGGGGGGGATACCTTACTGAGACACTACACTGGGGGGGGGGGATACATTACTGAGACACTACACTGGGAGGCGGGGGGGTACTTTACTGAGACACTACACTGGGGGGGGGGATACCTTACTGAGACACTACACGGGGGGGGGGGGATACCTTACTGAGACACTACACTGGGGGGGGATACCTTACTGAGACACTACACTGGGAGGGGGGGGGGGGTACCTTACTGAGACACTACACTAGGAGGCGGGGGGGATACCTTACTGAGACACTACACTAGGAGGCGGGGGGGATACCTTACTGAGACACTATGCTAGGAGGCATGGGGTGATACCTTACTGAGACACTACACTGGGAGGGGGGGATACCTTACTGAGACACTACACTGGGGGGGGGATACCTTACTGAGACACTACACTGGGGTTGGGGGATACCTTACTGAGACACTACACTGGGATGGGGGGGATACCTTACTGAGACACTACACTGGGGGGGGGGGGGGGGATACCTTACTGAGACACTACACTGGGATGGGGGGGATACCTTACTGAGACACTACACTGGGGGGGGGGGGGGATACCTTACTGAGACACTACACTGGGAGGGGGGGATACCTTACTGAGACACTACACTGGGGTTGGGGGATACCTTACTGAGACACTACACTGGGATGGGGGGGATACCTTACTGAGACACTACACTGGGGGGGGGGGGGGGGGATACCTTACTGAGACACTACACTGGGAGGGGGGAATACCTTACTGAGACACTACACTGGGGGGGGGGGGGGGATACCTTACTGAGACACTACACTGGGGGGGGGGGGGAATACCTTACTGAGACACTACACTGGGATGGGGGGGATACCTTACTGAGACACTACACTGGGGGGGGGGATACCTTACTGAGACACTACACTGGGGGGGGATACCTTACTGAGACACTACACTAGGAGGCGGGGGGGATACCTTACTGAGACACTACACTGGGGGGGGGGGCTGAGACACTACACTGGGGGGGGGGGGGTACCTTACTGAGACACTACACTGGGGGGGATACCTTACTGAGACACTACACTGGGGGGGGTACCTTACTGAGACACTACACTGGGGGGGGGGGATACCTTATTGAGACACTACACTGGGGGGGGGGGGGGGATACCTTACTGAGACACTACACTGGGGGGGGGGGATACCTTATTGAGACACTACACTGGGGGGGGGGGGGGATACCTTACTGAGGCCTATCAACATCTGCAATGCAGCAAGGAGACAGAGAGAGAGGTGGGGGAGGGAGAGAGGGGGAGAAGGAGGGACTGTAAAACTCTTCTGATTTGGCCGTATTAACTGAAGTCTTTCCTTTAGTGAATTGAAAAGGAGAGGAGAGAGGATGAGTGGGAGAAAAGGTTAACACTAAAATACTGAGGTAAAAAAGGAAAGATGTGAGGGTGGAGAAGGGAGGGGTGGGTTGTGAGGGGAGAGAACAGGTCATGTTTACTTTAACACAACACATTTTCATTGGTCAGCGAGAACGGTATGGAAACAAGCATGCCAATATGTTTTGATTTACAACCGTACCATAACCTCAGTTTTACTGTAGATTGACCATGGATTGACCGCTGGACGTACACATCACCATGCAGACATAATGATGACACAAGCAGGTCCAACAAATCAATAGGGAAGTGTGTGTGTGTGTGTGTGTGTATGTGTGCCTGCCTGGGTCTGTCCTAAATGGATTAGATTAGAATGTGGTTCAGTAGTTCTCCTAAAATAAACGAGGTTTATCCCCTCCTCTCTCAGAATGGATATCCTGTGTTAATTATCAGAGCTGTCTATGTGGGTACTGTGCTGTGGATTCTGTTTCGAGCTGTCCCTGTCAGCGTTGCTATGCTGTGTTTTCTGTATGGACTAGATCTCTGTCAGTGTTCAGCACTGTGTCCTGACTGTGTGTGCGTGTGTTGGCTGTGAATAGTGTGTTGATTAAATCTCTGTGTGTGTTCCTGCAGGTGCATGATTACCTCCGCAGCAAGCTTTGCTCCCTCTACGAGAACGACTGCATCTTCGACAAGTTTGAGTGTGCCTGGAACGGCTCAGATAGGTAGACGAAGTGTGTGTGTGAGAGAGAGAGTTTGTGAGTGGCTCTTCTAATCCCTTATTTGTTGCTCTGGGAATGAATGTCTGTGCTCATGGCATTATTCAGAGGGCACAAGGGCAGAATGTAACATTCTCTAGTACCTTAGCATATTGACTTACTTTGACTCCTCTCAACTCCTCTCACTTTCTCCCTCCATACCCCTTTCTCAGTGTGATCATGACGGGGGCCTACAACAACTTCTTCCGGATGTTTGACCGGAACACCAACCGTGACGTGACCCTGGAGGCGTCCAGGGAGAGCAGTAAGCCCCGGGCCGTGCTCAAGCCTCGGCGTGTCTGCCAGGGCGGGAAACGCCGCAAGGATGACATCAGCGTGGACAGCCTGGACTTCACCAAGAAGATCCTGCACACGGCCTGGCACCCCACGGAGAACATCATCGCCATCGCTGCCACCAACAACCTGTACATCTTCCAGGACAAACTCAACCAGGAGATGCACGGCTGAGAGAGAGAGAGGCTGGAGATATATACACACACACACGCTGATGCACACATTCATTCGCAGACATTCAGTAAGGCAATCAAGAACATGTAACATATGCACACACACACACACACACACTCTCTCCAGATGACAGGGAGATGCTGTAAAGACACACACTCCACAGTTCTCACACACTGCCCCCCACCCTTCCACGCAATGAAGTCTACCCCCCTCCCCCCAAAATACTGGATGGACCCGCCCGCCCTAGGGCCAGACAGGGGGAGCTGGATAATCCAATGAGAATGATGTTAGATTATGGTTGATGTAATTCTAAATCATGGATGTGTTGACTGTTGACCTCTGGATTGTGGCTGATCTGATGGTGTTTGTTTTGCTATTGGTCGTTTTTGCATTCCGAGGTATTGACCTCTTGACAGGAGGAGCTTTCACATGCGTCTGTCTTTTTCTGATCATCTGCTTCTTCCCCTTCCTCCTCCTCCCTCTGTTTCTGTACATGTTTGTGCTCAGTCCTCTCCTACAGGCTGGATTGATTCTTGACGTTGGTGTAAAAAACCCTTTGTGGTTCCTGGTGGTAATTAGTGGAAACAGAATGTTTGCGGAATGTTTGAAGTCTAATTATGTTTTTTTAGTTAAATCAGCAATTCCCTTTTTAAAAATGTTTATTCTCATTAATGATGATGATGGTAATATTGATGACAATGACAGTTAATAGTACACAAGAAACATTAGTCAGTAGGACATTGGGTTCCACACCTTGTTGACGTTTAGTCCTGACGTTTCTGTTGATTGTGAAGACTGCTAGGGACCTTGGCTGTGTCGTGTGCTACTTTGAAATGAAACACAACAATCAAGCAAAAAAGATGCTGCATGATGGAATTTTTTTGGGTTTATATAAATTTACTGCCTGCCTTTCTAACCATAAACAGGCTGTAAAAAGGCTTCTGGAGATCTGCCTCTACATAGCACTAGTTCCCATAGACAACAACAACAAGCTCTCCTTTTGTTTGTGTTTACACGACACAAAAAGCATGTTTACCAGTGTTCAGTTTTACGGTGTACATTTGAAATGAAGCCGAAATAATAAATGGGTTTTAAATGAAGATACTGAACCAGAGGTATGGGGAATGTTTTATCAACGTTGTAATCTAAACCTTTAAAGGAGTGTTTTATCAACCTTGTAATCTAAACTTTTAAAGGAATGTTTTATCAAAGTTGTAATCTAAAACTTTAAAGGAATGTTTTATCAGGGTTGTAATCTAAATCTTTAAAGGAATGTTTTATCAGCATTGTAATCTAATCCTTTAAAATAATGTTTTATCAGCGTTGTAATCTAAACCTTTAAAGGAACGTTTTATCAACATTGTAATCCAAACCTTTAAAGGACCTGAATGGTATCTGCTGTATATTCAACTCTTTTTGACATTCATAGGTTTGTTGTTTTGGATCAATAACCAAGAGTACAGAGCCGATCATCTCTGATGATGGTGTTAATGGCAACGAGAGAGAGAGATTATTACGCTCTTCTCTTCAGCCTTTCACCAAATTATTTCATTTTTTGTCACTTGTGTTTGATTTCATGTCCTGCTGCCCTGGCATTGATTCACATATTTTGTGTTCATGTATTTTCAACGAAAACAATTCTAATGAACAATTATAAATATGTTAATATTTTTTTTTTTTAAATAAAGATTTCAACAAAATTGCATCCTATAGTTTAGGGTTAGGCTGTGGTGTCTTTATTAAACTTCTGTAGCTGCTAAATCAATTTAATATGATCACTACTCAATCAGTTAACATTGATGTATAGCGAGTGCTATTAATTTATTAATTGCTGTTTGTGTACTTTATAGACGTGTAGCTGCAACATTAGTCTTCATATGGATCAATATATTTGAACTCCATCATTAAAACAGTCCCGAGGTGGATGAGTCTCTGTGCTGTAGTCTTGACCACCACCTAGTGGTAATATACTGTCATTACAACATGAAGCCGAATCAGAACCTTGTACGTGTGATTGCAATAACCCTTCAGGAAGCAGAGGTTTACATTTCCACGATTGGTTTATTGGTCACAGTAGTGAAATCACATCCTGCGACAGTGACCACATCATTAGAGGCCTGCTGCAGACTGGAACTGTGCGATCAGAACAGAACAGAACCCCGCACAGCAGGGGAAAGAGGAGGAGGGAGGGAGAAGGAGAGGGAGGTAGAGGGACAACAAGGCACACCAGTAAAGGCGGGGCAAAATTCTATTTGGACACAAGTGCACTTTGATATAGGCAGGCTTTGATACAGGTCTGTAGCCTATATGCTGCTAGGCTAATGTGGCATCAGAATGATTTACCAATGTGATTTAAAAAGACAAGGGACTTAATATTCACAACAAGAAGGGTATCAAAATGAGAATGATTAAAGCTCAATATTTAAGGAGACAACTGGAAGAGTTTAAGTCCATTTGTTTCTCCATCATGAAAACGAAAAACGATTCAAGAACTGTACAAGTACCTAAAATGAAACTGAATGAAGGCCTCAAACTGTTTAAAAAATGCAGTTCATTTTGAAAACGCAATTCATATGTAAAACACAAACACTATTGAGTATTTTAAACGTAGTTAAAAAGTCCTACTTTTACTTAATATGTAAACAGACTTGATAAGTCAAACAACAGATAAAAACATCTACAGTAGGGCCTAGATTCAATCAGATGAAACGATAACCAGCAATAGCAGACAACCACAGATGTTTTGCGGCATCGGAGGTGTAACTGCGTTGGCTCTGTCAAATCAGTGAACAGCTGCTCTTGATCATTGTCACAAAGCCACACCCGTCCCACTCACGTTAGAAGTTCAGAACGAGAAAGTGTAGGCTATATAGAAATAACAACGCTCACATTTTAAATCCTGAAACTAAATAATGAGGATTTCTATCATCCTAATGGAGGTGTAGATTACATCTCACATTCCAGTGTTCCAACTTGTAAACAAAGCTGCATGGGATTTCTCTTAATGCGACTCCGTGCAGCCAATGGCAATGTCCGCTTTAGGTATAATGCCAGGAGCTGCTTGTGGATTTGACAGCTCTAACGTAGTTCCACCTCCGACACCATCAAAGCAACCGCTATGCGGGTGTCGGCTAGTGCAAGTCTAATAGAATGTAGCCTTTAGTGTCATGGATGCAAATGGTAGGCCTATTTGGTTGAATGGCATGCACAATTAGACATTTGGACTGCATATCAAGAGCAAGTCAATAAGCTTATTGATCACAATGTTGATCGGCATTGTCCCACACACTTTCTCAAACATTGGCAGACTGAAAACATTGGCTATGAATGAGGAGGTTGAGGCAGTGTGTGTATTTGTGTGGAAGTGATTGTGTTTGTGGTGTATGAAAGTGTAAAGTTAGTGTAAACTGTGTCCCTCCGTTGGAATTGAGTGGTTTCAATAAGTTGTCCATGATATTATCCTCTCACACTTTGGCTCAGCAGCTATGAAAACAGTCACACAATACGAACACCCCCCCCCCCCCAAGCAGTTGAACATCGGTCCTGCAACTCCAGTACAGTGGAGTGGAAAACATCCTGCAGAACCAGATTTACTGACAAACCTTTATGTGATTGTATGTACCGGTACATTCCCATACACTCCTAATAGTGATCGACATAATGCATTACTTACAATCCATACTGAAATTATACACTCCTCATAGTGTACACTTATACACTCCTCATAATGTACACTCCTCTACATTTATCCACCACTACCCTTGGTCCATTCCTCCTCTGCCCTGTGTGTCTGTGTCTCAGCGTCCTGCTCCAGTCGTGCGGTGAGTAAGGGGTTAAAGAAGAAGTCGAAGGCAAACTGCAGTGCCCCCTGGGCCGAGCGCCTCCAGTCGTGTTCTATCTTGTACTGCCTGCCGCTGGGCATGCGGGCGTCTGCACACGTCAGACAGTGGATAGCCTTCAGCTCAAACACAGGCCACTTGGAGCCCAGGCGTCCTTCTAGAACCGTACTGAACTCTACCAGGCTCCCAGCGCTCAGGTGCAGGAGCACAGGGCCAAACTCATTACTGGCCCTCAGGACGATGTCCTTGGTGGCGTCTTCGTCCTCTATGATGGTCCCGTTCTTACTCTTCCTTTCCAGGGGCATGCCCAAGGTCACCTCGAACTTGTAGCGGTCAAAGCGCTTCATGTGGCACTCGTGCTTGGCCAGCTTTTTCAGTTTGCATAAGGGGTCTTCTGGAAGGGGTGCAGGGAGGAGCTGGGGAGGGGCAGTGGGGTCGGTGGTGTTTTCACAGAGTGGATAGGGCTCACCATAGATACATCTCATCCAATTCCCTACGAACGCAGGAAGTAGGCCGATGACGGACTGGGCTCCGTTCTCGATGTCGGTGATGCGGGCGTATTTGAAGCGTCCTGTCCAGGTGACCCGGTGGCCCTCCAGGTGAGAACACAGGATCTGGGTTTGGGCCATGTTGTATTCCTTCCAGGCCTTGGGCCCACACAGGTTACTGTACTCCGGCCACGTGAGGGTGGAGTTATACACCTGTTCAACACACATTCACATTTGGTTCAACTTTATTTTGATGTTGTTCATGTATTCCATTTAACGCTTTTCATACATTTAATGTATTCTTTATGTTGTTACATTTGAACACTGTAAATAGTACTCTGCTGTAAATAGTACCCTGCTGTAAATAGTACTCTGCTGTAAATAGTTATCTGCTGGAAATAGTACTCTGCTGTAAATAGTTATCTGCTGGAAATAGTACCCTGCTGTAAATAGTACTCTGCTGTAAATAGTACCCTGCTGTAAATAGTACTGTGCTGTAAATAGTTATCTGCTGGAAATAGTACTCGGCTGTAAATAGTACTCTGCCTGCAATTAGATCTGCTTCTGTCATTCTGTTGTTCTTTACTATGTAAATATGCTAGTACCTGTATTTTGTTTTAATTAGCGCTTTGGGCATAATGTAGCATAATGTAGTAAACTAGTTCTAGTGATTACCTTCATGCCTTCTGAGCGGTAGACGTACATCCAGCAGAACATCACCACAGCACTTAGCCACACCAGGATGAGCTTTACCACGCTGCTCCGCGACAGGGACCGCACCACCACCAGCGGGTTCAGGCTGAACCGCGTCCACAACCGCAACACCACCGGGACTGCGCACACGGTCAGAGTCACCAGCATCTTGGTGACCTCCAGAGCCATGAACCACTGGAGGACCCGGAAGAGCAACATGGCCGCCAAGCCCAAGGTGAGGACAGGCAGGGCGAACAGGAAGAGGAGGTAGCCCACACAGGTCCGAATCAGACCGATTGTGGAGGAGAAGTGGAGCAGGGCCAGGCACAGCTCACACCAGACGAAGCAGACCATGTAGGGTACCAGGCAAAGGTAGGTGCCCCTGAAGCCCCTCTGCTGGGCCATGCGGAACAGCAGGTAGATCAGGTGCCCGTATAGAAGACACGGCACGCCCACGTTCAGCGCCACCATCTCCCCTAGCGGCACCGTCACAAACGTTGTTCCTAACACCCGCAGGAACCAGACACTATCGGGTAATAGTTGTGTAAGGGCACAGACCCCCGATAACACCTCTGTGAGCAGGGCGCGGCGGGCGAAGAGCTCAGCGGAGGCTTGGAGGCTGAGGAAGGAGGTGACGGTGAAGAACAGGGCCACGGTGGCCAGTTCGGAGCAGGGGATCCAGGTCTTGTCAGCCACGGGGAAGGAGAAGACCATGAAGACCACCGACAGCAGGAAGTAGAGGTAGGGCTCCAGGTGGGTCCAGCCGAAGTTAGTCTCAGCTTGCTCTAGGTCCAGGCCGGGCTCGAAACGTAACAGCAGGTCTGTCAGGACCCGGAAGTTCTCCCACGCTTTGGAGTTCTGGAAGAACAATCCCAACAGCTCTTTATACACTGAACACACATTATCCTATAGCTGTCATGGAATACCTTACCATAGGAGTTACATACTACTAACCATTTTTATTCTGTTTTCCAAGAAAATACCAAAGGTCAAGTACTCCCTAGTTTGTTACAGGATAATGACAGGTTATCCTCTTTCAGTTCCTCTGCTCTAAGGCCAGAGCGGTGTGAAGGGTATCCCACCTGGAAGACGCGCAGCGTGCAGATGACCATGGAGAACAAGGAGAGGTAGAAGACCACCAGGGGGATGAGGAAGATGAAGAAGTCGAGGGTGAGGTTGCTGATGACGAAGAAGAAGATGAGAGCGTTGACGTGGTGCGTGGGGATGAGGGCACTGAGCCACTGCATGCCCGCCCGGGATGCCCAGTTTATCAGGTGCTCCTTGATCTCCAACAGGGCGTGTAGGGGGAACTTCAACACCTAGGGGAGAGAGCGAGAGAGAGAAAGAGCGAGAGAGAGGGTAAATCCATGAGCAAGATAATTACGTCTGTGTGTGAAGATGTTATTAACGCATGAGAGATAAAAAGATTCAGACCTTTTGGTGAAGGGGCAAGTCGTCTGGGTTCTTCACAGCTTCATCATCGTCATCGTCACCGCCGGCCCCAGCCATAGTGGGAGAGGGGGGGATGCCCTGAGCGTACTTCTTAGTGATCTCCACAAAGTCATCTAGACCCACGTCATAGCAACTGGCTGCAGAGACACACAGAGAGAGAGGTAGTCCTTACTCACTATTACATTGCCTTTCCATTTGATTCTATAACACATAAACATACACAAACCTTTGCTGGTGACGAGGCTCTCCAGTACTCTCCTCTGTTTCTGCATGGAGCTGGATATTGGGCCCTGGGAGGCAGCGGCACCTTGGGGTGGAGGAATTACAGAGAAACACGAAGTTGAAAAACTAGCTACGTAACAACTCTGTTTTATTGGAACAATGTGCACCTTTTGGTAACATGATACCTCACAGGTCCAGACACCCAAATAGCAACATCCACAAGGGGGCGATAGCAGAGGTTCTCTTGTCATCTTATTTGCGTTGAAAGTAAAGAAAAATCACGTTTTGGTTGTCTCCCCTTGCTAGCTAGCTGGCTAACATCTCCATGTGAAATAATCAGATTTTTATTAAATAATATGCTCTGGCAAATATAATATTATTGTACTTGCCAGTGTATCCTACAACACTATCCCAGTTTGATATGCTGCATGAATGCCGGATTCAAAACTTAGAATTTTTCAATTTAAATTATTATACAAAATTCTTACTACCAATATAATGTTATTTATATGGGGGATACAATCTTCCCAGCTCTGCAGATTTTGCTGCGAAGAGACAGAATCATTAGATCATTTGTTTTGGTACTGTCCATTTGAAGCTTGTTTTTGGACACAGGTCCAGGAATGGCTAAAGGATTGCAATATTTACCTGGAGCTAACCCTGCAGATAGCACTACTTGGTGATCTGAAAAGTCATAGTCAATCGATCAATAATATAATAATACTTTTAGCAAAAATGTTTATTTTCAATTTACAATCTGTAGAAACAATGAGAATAGAAGGGTTCAGAACTTTTGTAAAACATCACAGTACAGTTGAAAAATATATGGCAAATAGAAATCCAATATGGATGGTGTTAAGAGATAGATGGGAGGTGTTGAATGGAGTTGAAGGATGGGACTAATAACAACTAACAACAACTAATAACAACAAGATAACTAATGTAAAGCATACTGTGTCCATAATAATTATATAGGTTATAGGTTGAGAGCTTTTGTGAAAGAGCACAGTTAGAAAGATATGGCATATAGAAGCAAACCGGATGGATATCATGAAAATGATCAGAGAGGTTGAGGAAGTTCAGGAGTAAAAACAAACAAAATAGAATTATTGTAAAATTGACTGTGTCCATAAAATGTATATAGTATGTATTAGCTGGAAGTAGAGGCCTAAGCATTGTTGTTCACTAGTTTACTCCAATTAGGGAAGGGGTGGTGGGGTTGGAAAGTAATAAAGGGAAATATATATTTTTAAAGGATATGTATATATATATATGTATTTTGCAATTTCTGAGGCTGGTAACTCTAATGAACATCCTCTGCAGCAGAGGTAACTCTGGGTCTTCCATTCCTGTGGTGGTCCTCAAGAGAGCCAGTTTCATCATAGCGCTTGATGGTTTTTGCGACTGCACTTGAAGACACTTTCAAAGTTCTTGAAATGTTCCGTATTGACTGACCTTCATGTCTTAAAGTAATGATGGACTCTAGTTTCTCTCTCGCTTATTTGAGCTGTTCTTGCCATAATATGGACTTGATCTTTTACCAAATAGGGCTATCTTCTGTATACCCCCCTACCTTCTCACAACACAACTGATTGGCTCAAACGCATTAAGAAGGAAATAATTTCCACAAATTAACTTTTAAGAAGGCACCCCTGTTAATTGAAATGCATTCCAGGTGACTACCTCATGAAGCTGGTTGAGAGAATGCCAAGAGTGTGCAAAGCTGTCATCAAGGCAAAGGGTGGCTATTTGAAGAATCTCAAATATAAAATATATTTTGATTTGTTTAACACTTTTTTGGTTACTACATGACTCCATATGTGTTATTTCATAGTTTATGTCTTCACTATTCATCTACAATGTAGAAAACAGTAAAAATAAAGAAAAACCCTTGAATGAGTAGGTGTGTCCAAACTTTTGACTGGTAGTGTATGTCATGTCAGTGGACAGTACACTACCTGGCTCAGTGTTGACGTGTTCCACGTTCTCCAGCATCTCAGACACCGCCACCCTTCTCTTCTTCTCTGGGTTGAGCTTCCAGTACATGACCAGAGCAGCCTTCCTTACTCCTCTCTCAAACCTCGTCTCCGTACACAGCTTCTTCACCTCCTCAAAGTTCTCTGACGTGATGCCTAATGGTAACCACAAACACAACCTTAATGCCTCATAATAAACGCCATGCACGGAGACAAACAATCAGTTCAACATTCCCAATGACAGTTGACTCTTGCTAAGTGCATATCGTTTAAGTGCATACTCCATTTAATTGCACACTGTACTTTTTCAGACCCAATTCAAAAATATTTTCTTGAATTGCTCTGGTTCTCCATACTGTTCCAAGGTGAAGTGTTCCCTAGGTACAGATCTAGGATCAGATTCCCCTCCCCCAAATTGTAACCTTAACCATTAGTGGGGGAAATGCTGAACTGATCCAAGATCAGAGTCTAGGGGTAACTACACCCTACACCTAACCATGCTCCTGTTAATGGTTTAGGCCATGCCCTCTCACCTTTCCTGGTTGCTAGGCAGCGCTGTAGCATCTTGACTGCGTCCTTGCGGCCCTGTTTGGTGGCCTGCACCAGCCAACTCACTGCTGTACAGTTGTTCACCTCCTCATCTCTCTCCTCAGCCAGGGCCAAGTAGTACCGGCCCATCTACACACAGACACATTATATATCACCTACAATATGTGCACATTCAAAGAAACTTGCCAGATGTGGGATTGTGCAAACAATTCTAATCAAACTAAATTAATCTGCAGTTCTTCCCACTCCAACAATGGGTCCATATGAAGACCCATTGTAGTTCATACGTTAGGACTATTCACGTTTGCTTTGGTGGTCTCTCTGAGGTGGACTATGGGTAATACTCACCCTACTCTGGGCTTTGGCGTCTCCAGACTTGGCCCTCTCCTCCAGCTCCTCCACACTCAGCTCCTCCTCTGGCTCCTCTACACAGAGACACAACACCCATCTCATTCATCTATTTCTCCATTCATTATGATGGTTATTACATGGTGACCGGCAGCATTGATACATACAGTAACAGATGTTGCATAGCATTTTAGGAACTAACAGATGCATATGACTCACACAAACAGTGGCAGTCTGTAGCAGTAGTGTTATTCATTAAGGGCAGGATGTTCCTTCCCGTAGACAGATGCTAACTGCTTATAACAACTGTCCTTGAACAGAGAGACCACTTCAGTAGCACACATGGACCAGGGCTGTGACACCCCCCCCCAACAGACAGTCTCTCTAACCATTACTGCCACCTGTCCTTCTTCTCTAATAACGTTTATGTATTTGTAAAGGAAAAATCCACCCCTTTCAACATAAAATTCATCATCTCCAGCAACATCATCATCTGTTTTGTAGTCAAAGAGACAGCAGAAGATAAATGTTTCAGGTGACATCATCCGAAAACACTGATGACATTATCTGATGTGCATGATCATGTGATTTTAAAGAACTATGAGCAGGCAAAGGTTGGACAAATGTGTTTTAGAGCCCTTGTTATCCTATGTAGGCTAAGTGAGGTCTTGCTGTACTGTATAAAGCTTCTAGAGGTAGTACATCTGTGTTGTGTCACTAAGGAGCAGAGGAAGCCATCCGCATGTGCTCTGCTGCTGCATCCATCCAGTTCCTTCCCTTACATGCCATTGATTCCTGGCAGCATGGTGGACCTAGCCCAGCCCTGCGCCTCAGCCCTAAAATAACAGTTTATTTAGCTCACTCAACAGCTACTCCTCACCCCCTGGCACTGACACGACACCAACACGTTTATCAGAAGTGTATCTGTGTCTATTCTTTTTCAGATATCATTTTTCACACATTCTCTATCCTGGTTCTTTGTCCCCACTGGTCATGTAGCATAAATTCACTTCCATGTGTGCTCCTCTGAAAAGCAGTATTAGAGATTCAGTACACCTGAACCAGCCATACCAAGCAGTGAGAAAGGAATTTGCTTTCCATGCAGGCTTTGGCCAGTAGCATCAGAAAAGCATGGAGAGAAGTAGAGGGATAGGGTTAGGAGAGAGGGCTCTCTGTCTGCCTTACACAGCAATCCCTGACTGACTGACTGACTGACTGCTTTACATGCTCTGGTCAACATCTGCTGCTGTCACGGATAGATCACAAGCCACAGGGGGAGAGGTTCTGATTGGAGGGTGTGGGTAGGGGCGGAGAGGATGAGACAGGATGAGACAGAAAGTGAAATACCCAGTCTGCCCTCTCCCAAAGTCCTAAACATAATGGGCAATCAGACAAAGCCAAGGGGTTAGGTTAGATAGTAGTAGTAGTAGAAGCTTAGTCTTGGTGAAATAGCAAACACATTGGTTGCCTTGGTGAGGATGGATGGCAAGGCATTCCTGTTTCGGTTTCATTTCTAAATATAAGGGTAAGCGATATATAAAGGAGGTCAATAAAATAGGTTATGTTAGGGATGTGGTATGGTTATTATTGTTGTCTGAGCTTTGATGTGTGAAGGGGGATGTCCTTGATTCAACTTAGTAATTGGGTTAGGGTGTATTGTGTGTTGTAATGTGTTGTGTTGTGTTGTAATGTGTTGTGTTGTAATGTGTGGTGTTGTAATGGGTTGTGTTGTAATGGGTTGTAATGTGTTGTGTTATGTTGTAATGTGTTGTGCTGTGTTGTAATGTGTTGTGTTGTGTTGTAATGTGTTGTGTTGTAATGTGTGGTGTTGTAATGGGTTGTGTTGTAATGGGTTGTAATGTGTTGTGTTATGTTGTAATGTGTTGTGCTGTGTTGTAATGTGTTGTGTTGTAATGTGTGGTGTTGTAATGGGTTGTGTTGTAATGGGTTGTAATGTGTTGTGTTATGTTGTAATGTGTTGTGCTGTGTTGTAATGGGTTGTGTTGTGTTGTGTTGTAATGTGCTGTGTTGAGTTGTAATGTGTTGTAATGTAGTGTGTTGTGTTGTAATGTGTTGTGTTGTGTTGTGTTGTAATGTGAAGTGTTGTAATGTGTTGTGTTGTAATGTGTTGTGTTGAGTTGTAATGTGTTGTGTTGTAATGTGTTGTGTTGTGTTGTAATGTGTTGTGTTGTGTTATGTTGTAATGTGTTGTGTTGTGTTGTAATGTGTTGTGTTGTGTTGTAATGTGCTGTGTTGAGTTGTGTTGTAATGTGTAGTGTTGTAATGTATTGTGTTGTAATGTGTTGTGTTATAATGTGCTGTGTTGAGTTGTAATGTGTTGTAATGTGGTGTGTTGTAATGTGTGGTGTTGTGTTGTAATGTGCTGTGTTGAGTTGTAATGTGTTGCAATGTGGTGTGTTGTAATGTGTTGTGTTGTGTTGTAATGTCTTGTGTTGTAATGTGTGGTGTTGTAATGTGTTGCGTTGTAATGTGTTGTAATGTGTTGTGTTATGTTGTAATGTGTTGTGTTGTAATGTGTTGTGTTGTGTTGTAATGTGTTGTGTTGTGTTGCAATGTGCTGTGCTGTGTTGAGTTGTAATGTGGTGTGTTGTGTTGTAATGTGTTGTGTTGTGTTGTAATGTGTTGTGTTGTAATGTGAAGTGTTGTAATGTGTTGTAATGTGTTGTGTTGTAATGTGTTGTAATGTGTTGTATTGTAATGTGTTATAATGTGATGTGTTGTAATGTGTTGTGTTGTAATGTGTTGTGTTGAGTTGTAATGTGTTGTGTTGTAATGTGCTGTATATAAAGGAGGTCAAAAAAATAGGTTATGTTAGGGATGTGGTATGGTTATTATTGTTGTCTGAGCTTTGATGTGTGAAGGGGGATGTCCTTGATTCAACTTAGTATTAGGGTTAGGGTGTATTGTGTGTTGTAATGTGTTGTGTTGTGTTGTAATGTGTTGTGTTGTAATGTGTTGTGTTGTGTTGTAATGTGTTGTGTTGTAATGTGTTGTGTTATGTTGTAATGTGTTGTGTTGTGTTGTGTTGTAATGTGTTGTGTTGTGTTGTAATGTGCTGTGTTGAGTTGTAATGTGTTGTAATGTGTTGTGTTGTGTTGTAATGTGTTGTGTTGTAATGTGTTGTAATGTGAAGTGTTGTAATGTGTTGTGTTGTAATGTGTTGTAATGTGTTGTATTGTAATGTTTTGTAATGTGTTATAATGTGATGTGTTGTAATGTGTTGTGTTGTAATGTGTTGTGTTGAGTTGTAATGTGTTGTGTTGTGTTGTGTTGTAATGTGCTGTGTTGAGTTGTGTTGTGTTGTAATGTGTTGTGTTGTGTTGTAATGTGTAGTGTTGTAATGTCTTGTGTTGTAATGTGTTGTGTTATAATGTGTTGTGTTGTAATGTGCTGTGTTGAGTTGTAATGTGTTGTAATGTGTTGTGTTGTGTTGTAATGTGTTGTGTCGTAATGTGAAGTGTTGTAATGTGGTGTAATGTGTTGTGTTGTAATGTGTTGTAATGTGTTGTGTTGTAATGTGTTGTATTGTAATGTTTTGTAATGTGTTATAATGTGATGTGTTGTAATGTGTTGTGTTGTAATGTGTTGTGTTGAGTTGTAATCTGTTGTGTTGTGTTGTAATGTGCTGTGTTGAGTTGTGTTGTAATGTGTTGTGTTGTAATGTATTGTGTTGTGTTGTAATGTGTAGTGTTGCAATGTATTGTGTTGTAATGTGTTGTGTTGTAATGTAATGTGGTGTAATGTGTTGTGTCGTGTTGTAATGTGTTGTAATGTGTTGTAATGTGTAGTGTTGTAATGTCTTGTGTTGTAATGTGTTGTAATGTGTTGTGTTGTGTTGCAATGTGTTGTAATGTGTGGTGTTGTAATGTGTTGTGTTGTAATGGGTTGTAATGTGTTGTGTTATGTTGTAATGTGTTGTGTTGTGTTGTGTTGTAATGTGTTGTGTTGTGTTGTGTTGTAATGTGCTGTGTTGAGTTGTAATGTGTTGTAATGTGTTGTGTTGTGTTGTAATGTGTTGTGTTGTAATGTGTTGTGTTGTAATGTGTTGTAATGTGAAGTGTTGTAATGTGTTGTGTTGTAATGTGTTGTATTGTAATGTTTTGTAATGTGTTATAATGTGATGTGTTGTAATGTGTTGTGTTGTAATGTGTTGTGTTGAGTTGTAATGTGTTGTGTTGTGTTGTGTTGTAATGTGCTGTGTTGAGTTGTGTTGTGTTGTAATGTGTTGTGTTGTGTTGTAATGTGTAGTGTTGTAATGTCTTGTGTTGTAATGTGTTGTGTTATAATGTGTTGTGTTGTAATGTGCTGTGTTGAGTTGTAATGTGTTGTAATGTGTTGTGTTGTGTTGTAATGTGAAGTGTTGTAATGTGTTGTAATGTGTTATAATGTGATGTGTTGTAATGTGTTGTGTTGTAATGTGTTGTCTTGTAATGTGTTGTGTTGAGTTGTAATGTGTTGTGTTGTGTTGTGTTGTAATGTGCTGTGTTGAGTTGTGTTGTGTTGTAATGTGTTGTGTTGTGTTGTAATGTGTAGTGTTGTAATGTCTTGTGTTGTAATGTGTTGTGTTATAATGTGTTGTGTTGTGTTGTAATGTGTTGTGTTGTAATGTGAAGTGTTATAATGTGTTGTAATGTGTTATAATGTGATGTGTTGTAATGTGTTGTGTTGTAATGTGTTGTGTTGTAATGTGTTGTGTTGAGTTGTAATCTGTTGTGTTGTGTTGTAATGTGCTGTGTTGAGTTGTGTTGTAATGTGTTGTGTTGTAATGTGTTGTGTTGTGTTGTAATGTGTAGTGTTGTAATGTCTTGTGTTGTAATGTGTTGTGTTGTGTTGCAATGTGTTGTAATGTGTGGTGTTGTAATGTGTTGTGTTGTAATGGGTTGTAATGTGTTGTGTTATGTTGTAATGTGTTGTGTTGTGTTGTGTTGTAATGTGTTGTGTTGTGTTGTGTTGTAATGTGCTGTGTTGAGTTGTAATGTGTTGTAATGTGTTGTGTTGTGTTGTAATGTGTTGTGTTGTAATGTGTTGTGTTGTAATGTGTTGTAATGTGAAGTGTTGTAATGTGTTGTGTTGTAATGTGTTGTATTGTAATGTTTTGTAATGTGTTATAATGTGATGTGTTGTAATGTGTTGTGTTGTAATGTGTTGTGTTGAGTTGTAATGTGTTGTGTTGTGTTGTGTTGTAATGTGCTGTGTTGAGTTGTGTTGTGTTGTAATGTGTTGTGTTGTGTTGTAATGTGTAGTGTTGTAATGTCTTGTGTTGTAATGTGTTGTGTTGTAATGTGCTGTGTTGAGTTGTAATGTGTTGTAATGTGTTGTGTTGTGTTGTAATGTGAAGTGTTGTAATGTGTTGTAATGTGTTATAATGTGATGTGTTGTAATGTGTTGTGTTGTAATGTGTTGTGTTGTAATGTGTTGTGTTGAGTTGTAATGTGTTGTGTTGTGTTGTGTTGTAATGTGCTGTGTTGAGTTGTGTTGTGTTGTAATGTGTTGTGTTGTGTTGTGTTGTAATGTGTAGTGTTGTAATGTCTTGTGTTGTAATGTGTTGTGTTATAATGTGTTGTGTTGTGTTGTAATGTGTTGTGTTGTAATGTGAAGTGTTGTAATGTGTTGTAATGTGTTATAATGTGATGTGTTGTAATGTGTTGTGTTGTAATGTGTTGTGTTGTAATGTGTTGTGTTGAGTTGTAATCTGTTGTGTTGTGTTGTAATGTGCTGTGTTGAGTTGTGTTGTAATGTATTGTGTTGTGTTGTAATGTGTAGTGTTGCAATGTCTTGTGTTGTAATGTGTTGTGTTATAATGTGTTGTGTTGTAATGTGTTGTGTTGTAATGTAATGTGGTGTAATGTGTTGTGTCGTGTTGTAATGTGTTGTAATGTGTTCTAATGTGTTGTATTGTGTTGAAATGTGTTGTGTTGAGTTGTAATGTGTTGTATTGTGTTGTAATGTGTTGTGTTGTAATGTGTTGTGTTGTGTTGTAATGTGTAGTGTTGTAATGTATTGTGTTGTAATGTGTTGTAATGTGTTGTGTTGTGTTGCAATGTGTTGTAATGTGTTGTGTTGTAATGTGTTGTAATGTCAATGATGCCATACAGCCAAAACAACAGTATATATTGCTAGGGGCCTCCTGTAGCTCAGTTGGTAGAGCATGGTGCTTACAACACCAGGGTTGTGGGTTCGATTCCCACGGGGGGCCAGTATGAAAAATGTATGCACTCATTAAACTGTAAGTTGCTCTCGATAAGAGCGTCTGCTAAATGAGTGTAATGTGTTGTGTTGTTTTGTGTGTCTTTGGCTGTACTCACCTGGCTGAGCTAAAGAAGCCTGTCGTAGAGGGGTAGTAGGGGGCCTGACCGGGGTATCTCCAGCAGCACCAGCCCCCCTCCTCTCCTCAGCTGACCTGCTGGCAGCATTGAGCTGGGATCGTCCTGCCTGGGAGACAGGTCTGATGGGCTGCCGCAGGGGGGATGCAGGAGGGGTGGAGAGGGAGGGCGAGGGAGGAGAGAGAGGGGGACCAGGACGAGAAGGGGAGGAAGATGAGACCGGAGAGGTCGGGACGGATGGGGTGGACTTAGGCAGGGTCACGGTGGGTCTAGTGCCTGAGGTAGATTTAGGGGTAGCTGGGGAAGGGGGGGAGGGGCCAGGTTTCAGGGTGGTTGGGGTGCCAGGGGGTGATGGTTCCATGTCTGACAGACAGAAGAGGATAACATAGTTAAAACTCTGCCTGGTGTAAATAACGTTTAACTTTTATAGATGGAGCTTTACAGAATCATTCATGCATGAGGGGCGTGTCAGCTGGAAGCACCGGTCTGTTGACACAGCTGCACCAGAGTGAGGCCAGGGGAGAGGAGAGAGAGTGGCTGCTTTGTCAGTGTGAGGAGGACCCTGGTGCAGTGACACAACAGCTGCATTACACACTCAGCACTTCTGCTCCAATGATGCAACTCTCACTGTCTAAGGAAGCCCATAGCTTCCCTTCAGGACAAAGTGTTAAGATGTGTTAAGATTCTGTCAACGACAATGGAACCTTAAATATGACCGTAAGATGGCAGTTCTGATTATGGTACAGCCAGTGGTGGAAAAATTACCCAACTGTCATATTTGAGTAAAAGTAAAAATACCTTAATAGAAAATGACTCAAGTAAAAGTGAAAGTCACTTAAGTAAAAGTCTAAAAGTATTTGTTTTTAAATATACTTAAGTGTCAAAAGTAAAAGTATAAATCATTTCACAATCCTTAAATTAAGCACACCAGAAGGCACAATTTTTTTACATTTACTTTTTTACTGATAGCCAGCGGCACACTCCAACACTCGGACATCATTTACAAACAAATAATTTGTGTTTAGTGAGTCTGCCAGATCAGAGGCAGTAGAGATGACCAGGGATGTTCTCTTGATAAGTGCGTGAATTGGACCATTTTCATGTCCTGCTAAGCATTCCAAATGTAACGAGTACTTTTGGGTGTCAGGGAAAATGTATGGAGTATAAAGTACATTATTTTCTTTAGGAATGTAGGGGGAATAAAAGTAAAAATTGTCAAAAATGTAAATATTAAAGTAAAGTACAGATACACCCCAAAACTACTTATGTATTTTTAATTAAGTACTTTACACCACTGGGTATAGCATGTCCAAAACAAACATGTCAGCGTTATTCTCTCACCTTTGCAGTCAAAGACTCAATCCGTATTTCGTCTAGTCGATAAGAATCTACTAAATCCGTGTTTCGTCTAGTCGATAAGAATCTGTTAGAAGTGTCCAGTTTAAATTGTTCAGGGCCTCGTCAACCCTTTCACTTTTGACGCCTCCCGTGCCACAAGCGCATCTGTTATCACACACCACTTACAGCGATGAGGAGAGAACTCCTTCAGCTCCTACAGACATAATAAACGCCCACTTTCTACTCCGCCTATAATGATTGGACATTGTCAGTGACTCCTTCGTTTTCTCTTAATTTCATTGGCTACAGATACAGAATGTCGAAACCATTTCCCGAGCTTTCTCTTTCAGGCATCACCAGTAGATCATCGAAATGCCTCTCGTTCAGAGAATACATTGATTGGCTGACGACATTTTTACATATTTTCATGGTTTGATATGCCATAGCCTACATGCATCGATAAGCACTATACCTCATACGTTCAGTTACGCTTAAAATTGGGAATGTGAACGCTTCAGTCACACCATGTCATAAACATTTACATTGTAAATGAATATCCAGAGCCTCTCTCTTTCTATGTAAACGTTCAACTCAAGTTTGCATAGCTCCTACCTCCATGCTCGATTGCTCTTCCTGGTTACATCATTTTTTGTAGGTGACTCCTTGGTCGCAGGTCTTAGAGATTTTAAATAGCCCGCAATGAGCCTTGAGCTGCCGCTGAGCCCGGCGGCAATCACAGAGGTATCTCCTATCTCCCTCCAAGGGTTCGCTTTCGTCCGGGACAACACCACCTGTCACCTTCATCGATGGGGTACCTGTCACCTTGTCCGTCCAGAATGTGGACCGTCAGCAGATGTTGGTCGGGGATGCCAACCTTTTTTGGGGTCACCACTTGTGGATCCGTCACTGCAATAGGCTACATTTACGTTTTGAACACACCGACTGTGTTTTTGCGTTTTGGTACATCAGAAGTACATTCATTTCCACAGGAACGCTGCGTTTGCCTTGCAGCATTGCGTTGCAGAGGCAGTTGCAGTGCGTTCTGTGTGTTGCATACGTTGGATTTATCGAACGTATGCGTCAAACTGTATGCGTGAACGGGTTGACAGAAATGGTAGCAGAAGGTGAATGTTGAACTTTTGTTGCACACATATCTATATGATGCTGCATACTATTTTGCGCAATGACGCAGTCGGTGTGTTCAAAGGCTATACAACATTTTACATTTATGTCATTTAGCAGACGCTCTTATCCAGAGCGACTTACAGTTAGTGAGTGTATACATTATTTAAAAAAATGTTTCATACTGGCCCCCTGTGGGAATCGAACCCACAACCCTGGCGTTGCAAACACCATGCTCTACCAACTGAGCTACATCCCTGCCGGCCATTCCCTCCCCTACCCTGGAAGACGCTGGGCCAATTGTGCGCCGCCCCATGGGTCTCCCGGTCGCGGCCGGCTACGACAGAGCCTGAATTCGAACCAGGATCTCTAGTGGCACAGCTAGCACTGCGATGCAGTGCCTTAAACCACTGCGCCTTCTCTGTCTGTTGTTACAGATATTGCAGTTGCACAAGGAGGAAGAAGTCCCTACATACTGCATTGTAGTGTTCAAAGCGCTTTGAACACACCGACTGCGTCATTGCGTAAAATAGTGTGTAGCATCATCTAGATATGTGTGCAACAAAAGCCCAGAGGTGGAACCGACTGTCAAGAGGTGGAACCGTGCGGTACTTGCATGATCATTGAGAAGCGAATAGCAGTTAGTTGGGCCTGTGTGTGGTTAAAACGCAGATAGTTTTTATGGCCCAGTACAAAACTGGGGAGTTGTATTCTTTTTTCAGGAACTCTACTACTGTATTTCTGTATTCTCTCGCAGTACTGCTACGATATGGCAGCAACTATAAAGATTAGCCTACATCATCACATAAAACGCTGATTGTTTTTGCTCCAATGCAGTATGTAGGGACTGCGTCCTCCTTGTGCAACTGCAATATCCGTTACAACAGACAGAGAAGGTTGTATAGCCTTTAATAAATATTTGTGGGAATGTTCGTTCAAATCGCCGCAGGGTTTTTTATTTCATCTGTTCAGAAATATGAGGCAGAGACATAGGCTACATCATCATGGTTCAGAAGAGGGTGAGTAAAGAGAGAAATGTAAAGGGAGGGGGAATGTGCAGTAGCTACACTATATATACAAAAGTATGTGACACCCCTTCAAATTAGTGGATTCGGCTATATCAACCACACCTGTTGCTGACAGATGTATAAAATAGAGCACACAGCCATGCAATCTCCACAGACAAACATTGGCAGTAGAATGGCCTTACTGAAGAGCTCAGTGACTTTCAACATGGCACCGTCATAGGATGCCACCTTTCCAACAAGTCAGTTCATCAAATTTCTTCCCTGCTAGAACTGCCCCGGTCAACTGTAAGTGCTGTTATTGTGAAGTGGAAATGTCTAGGAGCAACAATGGCTCAGCCTCAAAGTGGTAGGCCACACAAGCTCACAGAACGGGACTGCCAAGTGCTGAAGCGCGTAGCGAGTAGAAATCGTCTGTCCTCGGTTGCAACACTCACTACCGAGTTCCAAACTGCCTCTGGAAGCAACGTCAGCACAATAACTGTTTGTCAGGAGCTTCATGAAATGGGTTTCCATGGCCGAGCAGCTGCACACAAGCCTAAGATCACCATGTGCAATGCCAAGTGTTGGCTGGAGTGGTGTAAAGCTCACCGCCATTGGACTCTGGAGCAGTGGAAATGCGTTCTCTGGAGTGATGAATCACGCTTCACCATCTGGCAGCCCGACGGACAAATCTGGGTTTGGCAGATGCCAGGAGAACGCTACCTGCCCCAATGTATAGTGACAACTGTAAAGTTTGGTGGAGGAGGAATAATGGTCTGGGGCTGTTTTTCATGGTTCGGGCTAGGCCCCTTAGTTCTAGTGAAGGGAAATGTTAATGCTACAGCATACAATTACATTCTAGACGATTCTGTGCATCCAACTTTGTGACAACGGTTTGGTTAAGGCCCTTTCCTGTTTCAGCATGACAATGCCCTGTGCACAAAGCGAGGTCCAGACAGAAATGGTTTGTTTACATCGGTGTGGAAGAACTTCACTGGCCTGCACAGAGCCCTGACCTCAACCCCATCGAACACCTTTGGGATGAATTGGAACGCTGACTGCGAGCCAGGCCTAATCGCCCAACATCAGTGCCCGACCTCACTAATGCTCTTGTGGCTGAATGGAAGCAGGTCCCTGCAGCAATGTTCCAACATCTAGTGGAAAGCCATCCCAGAAGAGTGGAGGCTGTTATAGCAGCAAACGGGGGACCAACTTCATATTAATGCCAATGATTTTGGAATGAGATGTTCGACGAGCAGGTGTCCACATACTTTTGGTAATGTAGTGTATGTAGTGTGTGTAAAATATCACATGCGCAGAATGTCCTTAGCTCTGGAGGGGCGGGCAGGGCGTGGACGAAAACTCTCTTTTCGTAGTCACGGCCGCCCCCCAAAATGGAACGCGTCAGCCAGACAGCCACTGCAAAGTATAGACTACCGATTGCTGTCCATGGTGCTGCTGCCGATCGAATTAATAATTGGCTTTCTGTGGTGCCAGGGCATGTAGCCTATAGCTTTGCTTTAGCTAATGGGTAAATGTTTATTGGGCGGCCTATTTGGTCATAACGTTCTCATGTTAAGCCTAACATTTCAGGAAGCTATACCCACGCTGTAGCAATGCTGCCAATCATTTAATGACTTGTTCAGTAATTAAAGTTGGAAATTCAAACATTGGAGATTGTAAAATAAATGTTCGATACAACAGCATACTTATCAGCTACCAATTGATTTTTTAATTTGTATTTATACAACTGTCCTGTATAGGTACCTGAACCTGCATGACATGAGCCGTCCTCGCGCTCTCTCCCAGCTTGGATAGAAAGTTGTTGTGCGTACAAACCAGTCTATTAATGCCAAATAATACAGTCAGTCCACCCTCAAAACACTAGCTTACTAGGGATTGTTTCATTATGCAGTGAAGCCTACTATGTATAGCTATATATCTGATTTATCTGCTATTTAGCTGCTATTTATACACGTTTTATAAAAATTACACATCAAATAGCCTATCAATTAGGAAAAAGTAGTCGGTTTGAAGATAAATTCAGCTACTATTTATTGTTGATATCAGCGGGTTTTGTCTGGCTAATAGCCTACACAAATGGCCTGCAATATTCAAGGTAAATTAAATCAAATTAAAATCAAATTTGAGAGACTCCCCTGGTCTTCTGAAGTACTCATTGCTGCTTCTCTCTCTGTCTGTGTCTCTTTTTCTCTTTGTCTCTTAGAAAAAAGTATCAGTGTCTGTGCTTGTCTCTTTCCTTTCTATGTAGAGGCCTATATTAGCTATATATGCGACTGCGTTGCCTTACATTTTTTTGTTTTAAATGTTTTCACCACGGCCTTTAGGTCCAGGTTGCGGGCCCGACTGTTTTCTATGAGTATTGCCAACCCAGACAGTCTTTCCTGAGACATTGTGCGTTATACTGTATGTCCATTGCGCTGGACACAATTTAAACTTAGCCTTGAATTAAGCATGCCAAGATATACCAGAGATAAGGGAATGTTGATATTGCAACCACAAAACTCAAACGCCGGTTCACCAGTATGAACGAAATCGCAAACCGCTTTTTTTTGTTCAAGCCCTCAACTTGTTGTCCGTTAATGATAATCTGTTTGCATCTGCGAATTTGTTTGCTGTCCAGTATCCAGACAACCTGTCCCCAGAGCTTCCTATACAGTTAATCTCTTTCCGTAACGTGTTGAGGCCGTCAATTAAGGAGAACAAGAGGCTCAATTAAAGATGTTGCAGAACTGCTGTATTTGAAACACCACCCCCTTCTGCCCAGTTTCCCTGATGTTAATACAGCAATCAAGCTGTTTTTACCATCCCTGTAACTGTCGCTTCTGCGGATATATTTTTTTCTAAACTAAAACTCATAAAGAACTACCTAAGAAGCATTAGGTTCTCGGTCTGATATGCGCTTTTGAACACCACTCATTGCACTGGCGCCATCATAGACTTGTTCACTCCTTTCAATCAGTGACATTTTTTATTTTCCAAGGCCTGAGGCACCCTTTTAGTCACATTCCTGAAGTCCAAGAAACTAACACTTATGTTCCTAGAACATATGGAAATTAAAAATATTTATGGATGACTTTTTGGAGGTTTACTGTCAAAATTATTAATTATTTATTAAATTAAACAAATAGACATGGAAGACTGGTGGTGGGCCCCCAGAGCTCATGGGCTCCCTACCTTGTGGGGGGCTGCTGGGGTGTCCGGTATGCCAGTGACACACACATGCACACCTGCATATACACATTAAACACACTCAAACGCTTTCATAGGGAGAGGAGATATGGAACAGAATGAGTTATTCTTATTGTGAAGCCCCTCTCTCTCTCCTGATCTCAGGTACGTTATTTTTGTGCACGAGCAGAAGCTGCAGCTGAGAGAGGAGCACCCGGACCTCCCCTTCACTGAGATAAGCCACATGCTGGGGCTGCAGTGGTCCCAACTGGGCCCCAACGACAAGCAGGTCTGACCCCTAACCTTTAACCCCTAACCCATATCACCCACATGCTGGGGCTGCACACTGCAGTGGTCCCAACTTGGCCCGACGACAAGAAGGTCTGACTTCTGACCTCTAATCTCTGACACTCAACTTGAAATTCTAACCGAAACATCCTATAACATCCTATATTTCTTCCTGTAGAAGTACAACCATGAGGCAGAGAAGGACAAGCAGCGCTACATCACAGAGCTGACGGACTACCAGAACACTGAGGCATACAAAGACTTGTTCAGGAGGAAAGCCCTGAGCAGGGGACCAAAGCTTTGTGGTGTGTGTTCAATGTTGTTTGGGTGCAATGTTTGTGTAGTGTGTTGCATAGTGCCTAGACTCTAGGATGTAGTAGTTATGTAATTAGATGAGCTCTATGTTGATTGCTGTTGATGGTTTTTGTTGATGATTGTTATGTTTTGTTGTCGTCAGGACTCCAGGGAGTTGAAACTGAGATGGAGGAGGAGACCATGGCTCTGAATCCAATAGATGTGAGTAACTTAACTGCTCCTCTGTCGACACAAGCCATTCTGACCTTCACCTAGACCAGGGATGGGCAACTTTGAGGGGGGTGAGGGCCACAAAAAAACGGAACTCATCATAATATGCCATTTAGCAGACGCTTTTATCCAAAGCGACTTACAGTCATGCGTGCATACATTTTTGTGTATGGGTGGTCCCAGGGATCGAAACCCACTACCTTGGCGTTACAAGCGCCATGCTCTACCAGCTGAGCTACAGAGGACCATCATGTTTTTGAGGTGCCCCCCCCCCCCCCCATTTTAGCGCCCCCCCTCGTGACAGCGAAGAGTTTATAGTTCCTTTCCTCCAATTCTGCCCATTTTGCCATGGGGCTGAGAGAAAATGTGCAGTTTTATAGCTAATTTCATGCAATTCTACACATTTTGCTATAGGGTGGAGGCAAATGTTTGCAGTTTTTAATATGATAACTGATGATCAATGGGCCTCACCCTGATCGGTAATTCGACCATGATTACTACAAGTTTAGATAGTGCACAACCAAATTTTTATTGAGACCCCGACTGAGTTCCTAAAACGTTTTTGGGTGAAGGGCCTCCCTCTCCCCCCCCCCCCCCCCCCCCCCCCCCCACCCCCCCCCCCCCCCCCCTCTCTCTCTCTCTCTCTCTCTCTCTCTCCCCTCGCTCTCTCTCTCGCTCTCTCTCAGGGCTCTGATTGTAGTGATTTGTTGTGTTGTACCTGTAATCAGTACTTCAGCTCTCTGCACAACAAGAAAGAACACCTTCTGGGCAAAAAAACATCTGCAGGCCATCACAGGTCTGTGTCTGTCTGTGTGTGTGTGTGCGGGCGTGCGGGCGTGCGGGCGTACGGGCGTGTGTGCGTGTGAGGTACATATGAGATTACGTTCTATGTGCAAGTCTCTTTCGTATTTGTAAACTGATGCAATAGCAGTGTTTCACCATTAGGGGGCTGTATAGGATTCAAGTCAGTTAGGTTCTCTTTTCAAAGTGCTGTTCAGCATAGTGACTCCAGTGAACAGAAACACACATAAAGTCAAAGCCATAGTCTTTGCTGTATGATTTTTGGAGAGTGTGGTTTTGACTTTGTGTGTGTTTCTGCTCAGAGGAGTTTGAGAAGGACAAAGGCAGCCAATAGCAGGCTCCAGAGATGGAGAGAGGCCCTGTGGAGGAGGAGGAGGGGGAAGATGATGAGGATGATGAAGAGGAGGCAGAGTTGGCTCGTACGTTGGGTCTGTCCTCGCTGGACTTCAGTGTGCTGCAGGAGCTGCTGCTCAGACACATGAACCGTAAGAGCTACTGACCAGCAATGACCGCATTTATAACTCGGACACAGACCATCTCTCTCTCTCTCTCTCTCTCTCTCTCTCTCTCTCTCTCTCTCTCTCTCTCTCTCTCTCTCTCTCTCTCTCTCTCTCTCTCTCTCTCTCTCTCTCTCTCTCTCTCTCTCTCTCTCTCTCTCTCTCTCTCTCTCTCTCAGTGAGGGTCTTTGAGCTGCAGCACTTGGTGGTGTGTCTGGCCAAGGAGAGGC
The DNA here is from genome assembly GCF_964263955.1 of Coregonus lavaretus. Taxonomy (NCBI): domain Eukaryota; kingdom Metazoa; phylum Chordata; class Actinopteri; order Salmoniformes; family Salmonidae; genus Coregonus; species Coregonus lavaretus. Next base: position 18,678,712 of record NC_140016.1, read on the forward strand.
AGGATCAGCTGAGGTCGGTGCTCAACGACCTGCAGGTGGGGTTATGTTCAGGTCAAGCACCAGCTTTCCCACGACCCCATCTTAACCTCAGCACTCAAACAATGCTGAATTAAAGTGTTTACTGTGCACTGTGTCCCATCATGGAAGCCTTATGCCCAACACACAGTGTTCTCTCTCTCTCTCACCCTCTCTCTCTCTCTCTCTCTCTCTCTCTCTCTCTCTCTCTCTCTCTCTCTCTCTCTGTCTCTCTCCATCTGTAGGAGTGCAAGGAGTGTCTGGAGTCTGAGATGCAGGTTCTCAAGGCTTCCAGGGAGAGCCTGGACTGTCAGCTCCACACCCTCACAATGCAACCACTGCTGTTCCACACAGACAGAGGTGACAGAGAGATGGAGAGAGGAAGGAGAGCGAGAGAGGATTATGTGTATATTTAAAGAGAGAGGGGAAAGGGATGATAACGGGAGAGATGAGTGACGGAGAGGGGGAGAGAAAAATGAGTGTGAATGAGAGATGGAAAATGAGTGTGAGAAAGAGAGGGAATGAGAGGGAAGTGAGAGATGGAGGGAAAGAAAAAGAGAGAGATGGGAGTGGGAGAGAGCGAGACAGGAAAGAGGGGGGATTCATTTCTTAACAGCAGTTCCATTGAAGCAGTTTTATAAATTAAACCTGATTAGTAGATTACTACATCCAGTTGGAGGGGATGAGGGTGTTTACTGCTCGGGCACTTTCCATTCACACTCTGTGACACAAACAAACACACACACATACTTTCTGTTTAGTACCAATGCTCTTGCGTGTCTGAATGCACACATAAACCCACACACTCACTCACACACACACGTTTGGTATTCAAAATCCGATTTTTCCTAACCCTTAAACCTAACCCTAACATTAATCCTAACCCAAACCTTAACTCATAATCCTAAACCTAACCCTAATTCTAACCGTTACCCTAAAATAGCCTTTGTCCTCATGGGGACTTGGGAAATGTTCCCACGTGGGAGAATTGTCCTTGTTTTACTATCCTTTTGGGATTTCCGGTACCCACAAGGATAGTAATATAAGCCCACACACACAATCATACAAACACAAACACGCAACACATGTTCCCATGTATTGGGTAATAAGCTCAAACCGGAGGTTTGGAATAATTTGCTTGCTATGAGTCCAATCCCTTTCATTGTGCTAATCTCCATCAGGGTGTTAGGTCTACACCTAGCCAAGCCAGGGAGGGTTACAGTTGGGGAACAGCAGGGCTGGAGTTGGAATCAGTTAGTTAGTGGACCATGGTAGAGATCACAGTAGTGTTTTGTTCCAGACAATAGACTCTCTTACCCTCCTATCAGCTCTATCATCCTTTCCTTGTCCCTGTCAGGTGGTGACTGGTTTAAAATGATAGTACAGGATCCAGCCTCATGTTAGGTATTCACTGTATTGATGTCACCTATTGTACAGTTCATTCAGATCAGGGATCAGGAAGGAATGGAGAATAAGAAAAAGATAGATGTAGACTATGGTAACAGAAATATGATTTTTATTCAATAGAAAGAGTTACAGTATTTACAGAACTGACCTAGCCCTGTCTCTAGGTAACAGGCTTCTGCAGAAACAGGCTCCGCCCATTGTTGCCCTGACTAAGTGATGAGCAGAGCCGCACAGGAAGAAGGGAACCTCAGGTAACCATAGCAACCAGCCAGGGGTTGTGTGAGAACGGACAGTGACTGAGTAGATTAACATCTGTATGTGTCAGCAACATAATGAAGTGCCCCTAGTATCCACAACCCACCCTTTGAAGTTCCCTTTGTAGGGAAGTTGTAGTTTTTCAGAATGGAACCAAGCCTGAGTACCACAGCAGCCATATTGACAGTAGTGGTAACTTGTGACTGAGATGCTGCTGTAATAATGATGATGGATAGGATTTACATGGTGTTTTTCCAAGAGCTCAAAGAGATTTACATTGTAACAGGAAACCTAGCTCAGCCAGTGTGCTAATGTGTGATGTAGCTCGCTGCTAGATCGCAGGAGGGGCGGGCAACTTCCCTTCTACATATTGATCCTCTTCTATTCGTAGGCTCTGGGAGATGTGAAGATGAGGAGGATGATGAAGATGAAGCCCGGGAGACAGAAGGGGCCGTCGGTTGGCAGCTTTACACGTTTGTTTTTGTTCTGTTTGGGGATTTGAGTGTTCCTTTGGTTTTGGGGCGGTTTTATTTGTTTCGAGCGATGAGTCAGTTCTCGCAGCTTTCAGTCTTTTGTAAACTGTTGCTATGCTAATACAGTATGAGTGTGCGCGCAGTAGAATGTTGCTTAGTTAGCAGCTTTGGTATTGGACACGGCACTACAACACCGGAGCAGTGTGTATGTATAGTCTATGTAGCAGCATGTACAGGCTTTGTTAAATGTTTTCTTAACATTGTAATGAACACACTAGAATGTATGTTTACTTTCCAACCACTGAAGCAAATATATACATTCCATTTCCTATCCTGAGCCCACGTGTTGTTCCCTGCACTGGCCACACAGCAGCTTTTGATCTAGATATTGTAATTCTGTGTTATAACGCTGGGTGAGGAAGGTATAAAGGGCAGTTTCTAAAGTAAAGCACAGTACTGAAATGCATAATGGAACAGTTCTGTTTCCATGGTTCTGTTCTCATTCACTGTAAACAGACAGATCTGTTTACATTCTGTTAGGTCTTTGAATGGACAGGAACATTCTGTTAGGTCTTTGAATGTACAGGAACAATCCGTTAGGTCTTTGAATGGACAGGAACATTCCGTTAGGTCTTTGAATGGACAGGAACCCAATCAATTAATGGTACTCCAAGCTCTTTCTCTACCAACATGTACTCTGTACAGTCTGTGGTCTGCTCTGTGTGTGCTTTTGGCTGTTGTTTTGGGTAATGATGTGGAACACCAGAATCAAACCCATGTACTCTACCTATTAGAGTGTAAGTCATGCTCATCACAAGTTCTCATTTAAACTGCGACCTGGCCAAGATAAAGCAAAGCAGTGCGATAAAAAACAACAACAACACAGAGTTACACATGAGATAAACAAAACATACAGTCAATAACACAATAGAAGATCTATATACAGTGTGTGCAAATGTAGTAAGTTATGGAGGTAAGGCAATAAATAGGCCATAGTGCAAAATAATTACAATTTAGAATTAACACTGGAGTGATAGATGTGCAGAAGATGATGTGCAAATAGAGATACTGGGGTGCAAATGAGCAAAATAAATAACAATATGGGGATGAGGTAGTTGGGTGGGCTAATTACAGATGGGCTGTGTACAGGTGCAGTGATCGGTAAGCTGCTCTGACAACTGATGCTTACAGTTAGTGAGGGAGATAAGAGTCTCCAGCTTCAGAGATTTTTGCAGTTCGTTCCAGTCATTGGCAGCAGAGAACTGGAAGGAATGGCGGCCAAACGAGGTGTTGGCTTTGGGGATCACCAGTAAGCTATACCTGCTGGAGCGCAGACTACGGGTGGGTGTTGCTATGGTGACCAATGAGCTAAGATAAGGCAGGGATTTGCCTAGCAGAGATTTATAGATGACCTGGAGCCAGTGGGTTTGGCGACGAATATGTAGGGAGGGCCAGCCAACGAGAGCGTACAGGTCACAATGGTGGGTAGTATATGGGGCTTTGGTGACAAAACGGATGGCACTGTGATAGACTACATCCAATTTGCTGAGTAGAGTGTTGGAGGCTATTTTGTAAATGACATCGCTGAAGTCAAGGATCGGTAGGATAGTCAGTTTTACGAGGGCATATTTGGCAGCATGAGTGAAGGAGGCTTTGTTGCGAAATAGGAAGCCAATTCTAGATTTAACTTTGGATTGGAGATGCTTAATGTTAGTCTGGAAGGAGAGTTTATGGTCTAACCAGACACCTAGGTATTTGTAGTGGGCAAGTTGCAGTGGAGGGTGCAGCGCTGGTGGCCGGGGTAGGGGTTGCCAGGTGGAAAGCATGGCCAGCCGTAGCAAAATGCTTATTGAAATTCTCGATTATCATAGATTTATCGGTGGTGACAGTGTTTCCTAGCCTCAGTGCATTGGGCAGCTGGGAGGAGGTGCTCTTATTCTCCATGGACTTTACAGTGTCCCAAAACTTTTTGGAGTTAGTGTTACAGGATGCAAATTTCTGTTTGAAAAAGCTAGCCTTTGCTTTCCTAACTGATTGTGTATATTGGTTCCTGACTTCCCTGAAAAGTTGCATATCGCGGGGCTGTTCGATGCTAATGCAGTACGCCACAGGATGTTTTTGTGCTGGTCAAGGTCAGTCAAGTCTGGGGCGAACCACGGGCTATATCTGTTCTAAGTTCTGAATTTTTTGAATGGGGCATGCTTATTTAAGATGGAGAGGAAAACACTTTTAAAGAACAACCAGGCATCCTCTACTGACAGAATGAGGTTTATCTTCATCCAGGATACCCAGGCCAGGTCAATTAGAAAGGCCTGCTCGCTGAAGTGTTTTAGGGAGCGTTTGACAGTGATGAGGGGTGGCCGTTTGACCGCGGACCAATTACGGACGCAGGCAATGAGGCAGTGATCGCTGAGGTCCTGGTTGAAGACAGCGGAGGTGTATTTAGAGGGTAAATTAGTCAGGATGATATCTATGAGAGTGCCCATGTTTACGGATTTAGGGTTGTACCTGGTAGGTTCCTTGATAATTTGTGTGAGATTGAGGGCATCTAGTTTAGATTGTAGGACGGCCGGGGTGTTAAGCATATCCCAGTTTAGGTTACCAAGCAGTACGAACTCTGAGGATAGATGGGGGGCAATCAATTCACATATGGTGTCCAGGGCACAGCTGGGGGCTGAGGGGGGTCTGTAGCAAGCAGCAACAGTGTGAGACTTATTTCTGGAAAGGTGGATTTTTAGAAGTAGAAGCTCAAACTGTTTGGGCACAGACCTGGATAGTATGATAGATCTCTGCAGGTATCACTACAGTAGATTGCAACTCCGCCCCCTTTGGCAGTTCTATCTAGACGGAAAATGTTGTAGTTGGGGATGGAAATTTCAAAGTTTTTGGTGGCCTTCCTAAGCCAGGATTCAGACACTGCTAGAACATCAGGGTTGGCGGAGTGTGCTAATGCAGTGAATAAGTCAAATTTAGGGAGGAGGCTTCTGATGTTAACATGCAAGAAACCAAGGCTTTTACGGTTACAGAAGTCAACAAATGATAGCGCCTGGGGAGTAGGAGTGATACTGGGGCTACAGGGCCTGGGTTAACCTCTACATCACCAGAGGAACAGAGGAGGAGTAGAATAAGGATACGGCTAAAGGATTTAAGAACTGGTCTTCTAGTGCGTTGGGTACAGAGAATAAAAGGGGCCGATTTCCGGGCGTTGTAGAATAGCTTCAGGGCATTATGTACAGACAAGGATATGGAAGGATATGAGTACAGTGGAGGTAAACCTAAGCGTTGGGTAACGATGAAAGAGATAGCATCACTGGAGGCACCGATTGAGCAGGTTTCCGCGTGTATGGGGGGTGGGACAAAGGAGCTATCTGAGGCAGGTTGAGCGGGACTGGGGGCTCTACAGTGAAATTGTATAATAAGAACTAACCGAAACAGCAATAGGCAAGGCATATTGACATGGGAGAGAGGCATAAAATAATCACAGGTGTTATTCGAGAGAGCTAAGACAACAACTGGTAATGGCAACGAAAGTTTGGGCTGAGGCTAAACAGATAAACAGGACAGATAAACAGGATGGGGTACCATGTAAAGGAACAGTCCAGCAGGCATCAGCTGTTTAGCTGAGTGATCATAAGGTCCAGTGAATAGCAAAAGGAGAGTCTGGGAGCAGTTCGATGGCTGCTATTGCACAGGGTAGCAGGAGGCACGGCTGTTGATTGCGTGTGCTAGCGGGCCGGGGCTAGCAGATGGATCTTCGTGGTCGTCGCAACAGGAAGCATATTGAAACCACATCAGACGATGACGTCGGCAGACCAGTCGTGATGGATCAGTGGGATCCGTGTCGACACTAGGAGGTCCCGTCCGGTTGACAGAGAGGTAGATAGCCGGGAGATGGGCCTGGCTCGAGGCTAGCTCAAGGCTAACTGGTGCTTGTTTCGGGGCAGTGGTGATTAGCCAACAACAACATCCATTCAGTTGCAGCTAGCTAGTTGCGATGATCCGGTGTTAAAGGTCCAGTGATTCAGGCAGAAAATCCGATATGTTCTGGGTCGATAGCGGCAGGCTGTGACAGGGTGGGACTTGGATCAACATTTGGAAAGGAGGGGACATTTCAGAGTCTGTACTGTACTGTGAACATTGACTTGGGGGAGAGATAGGGGTCCAGGAGATTATGTGTGTGTGGGGGAAAGGGAGATAGAGAGTGGTGGGAAGGTATCAGTAGCTTCACTTGATTATCTAAATCTCCATATAACTCAGTCTCTCTCAGGTCCCATCTGAGCACTTCGGACTGTCACTAAAGAAGCTGGTTTATAATTAGTTTAAAGCGTTAATGCTCATGAATATGTTTAGCTGATAACGTCACACACTCATGAATATGTTGAAATCTTAAGCTGGTTATGTAAAGTTAATTACGACAGAGGCTCGTTTCTACACTCAGCTCCTTTTAGTACAGCCATAGAAATAGAACACATAGTGTGTCGATCAGCAGCAGTATTTCTACACTGAATATGGCCTCAAACGCTCATTCCACAACACACAAAGATGAAAAGAGTTGAGACACATTCATAAAATTATACAAAGGCACACCTTCATTACCAGTCAATCTCTCTCTGCCCGCCCTGCATTCAAACACCACACTATATCTGATGCCCGACTGCACAGTTTGATAACATGTCACGCAACAATTGGCTGATGCACTTCAATGCCTTGAACTTGACCTATCTGTGGAAGGGCGTGTTCCTCTGCCCAGACGTTGCTGACGCATGCCAGATCTTACAACACCTGGATAGGTATTTTACGTATCAGATAACCACATCATATGTTATAGCAATCTGTCAGTCGATGACGTGGCACACAACCATTGGTTGATGCATGCAACGTCTGAGCAGGGGAGTGCGAACTTAGTGTGCTGTCCTCAGCATGAGGCCTAGTCTACCAACCACACCCAACCTCCTTTGGCCCTGCAGCGATGGGCTACATATGCTGCCACTAAACCGTGCAGTAATGTGTGTGTGTGTGTGTGTGTGTGTGTGTGCCACTCAGACAGGCCACAGCAGTAGGCAGAGAGAGGCAGCTGGGCGTGAGTAATGCATCCATCCAGGTCCAGGGAATCTGTGTCAGTCACACTACTGTGGGACTTCAGGCAGACACTCTCTCATTTACTCTCACTGTTAGATATACATACTTATACTGCTGGGTGATGTTCACTAACAAACACTCCTCCTATTCAAACATACCCATAGTCGGTCCAAAAGTGAGCCGTGGGAGTTGGTTTTTACAGTGAGTATGCAGCTGCATTGATTGTCCTGAACTCCTGCTGGAAAGGATGAGCAGTCAGTCACCAGATATAAGAGCAAAGGGAAGCAAATGGAACAGGCTAGGGCCCAAAGCTCTCAAGGCTTTTTGTCCCATTCAGTCCACTTCAAAGGGTCAGAGGTTAATTGGGTATCATCCTTATTCAATGGCCTATTATTAGGATAGAGGACTGCTGTATTAACTATTATTATGCCTATTTTAAAGGGGAGGCTTCCTGCGCTGACCTTTGAGCTATAAAAGGATCTGATGCTGCACGCTGCTCCCCCACAATGCATGCACGCTCTTCCCGCCATGCGGTGTCATTCCTGAACACGCAGTCAGCTATCGCGTGTCTTTTGCCTTACCCGCGACGTCAGTGATTTTTCAACATCCACGTAGCTTTGGGTTTTCTCTCTCATTTTTATATGCCACATTCATGTGCATATGGGAAACTCGTAAATGTCGGACATGTGTATAACTGGTTAGTTGTACACGTGCTGTGTTCAACGAATCAGTAAGTCGGACATTTCCGAGTTCTGACTAGCATATGAACGCGGCATCATAGGCTACTATCCACTCTTTATACCGGAGGAGCTAGGGCGCGTTCAGCAGGACGTTTTGGAATGTTCAGATAGAAATATGTTAGGCTTATGTAAAACAAATATGCCTCTCTGACATAAGGAATCACGTCGGCTATATTCACGGCATGTCTTTCTGCATCGTTCAAAAACGTTTGGCAACTGAACGTGGCCTTGGGATGCTGGATGAAATGTTTTGAGAGACAGCCGACGTCATGTGTAGGCGTGGTGTGTGCCAGCCGTGCCGGGTGTGCCTAAAGAAACCCACAGCAGAAGAGTAAATCCAGTCTGGCCACCACGTTAACGTTTTAGTGGAATTTATTATACATTTTGCTCAACTTTACCCTCTGCTGCTAGTTAAAAATAGATTAATTAATAGCAGGCTATTTGAGAGGATACATTTGTAACTCGCCTGCCCGACGGAAAAAAGAGAACGCCCAGCTGTACAGCATCTCTCAAATTGAGGTGAGGTGTGCGCTCTCTCTCTCCAACTGATGTCGAGGCACCGCTGCAGTAGTGGATGAGAACCAGTCAACCAGAAACGTTTGACATCTCTATCGGAGCCCCAAACAGACAAGGCTACCTCTCACTTGATGACAGACAACATTTAAGTAAGTTTATATGTTGCTAGTTGGCCAGCCCCATAGCTCTGCTGGCTAATAAATGTGTGCTACCTGCGCAAACTCTGAGAGGCAGGCAGACTGGATTCTGCAGAGAGCGACGTCCTCTGATATCCGGGTAGTGCTGCCATCACCTCGCTGTATGGATACATTCGGTTATATTGTATCTTCTTTACAGAGTCCGTGTTAATCACTGTCTAGGCTGCTGATGTTACAACACGGCCATAATAGACTACTGATCTTCAACTTTTTAGAGCCAGGCAGATCGGTCATAAATATGGATGCTGTGGTCTGCAGACGGTGGCGGCTGATATCTGATGTGCTGGTGACATGTCCATCTCCAGCTACAGATGTTGTAAAAGGAAGTTGTGATTTATGGGTCTGGACTGTAGCCAACAACGGCTTGTTAACGTTGTGTATTACAATGGCTAGTAGCCTATATGACATTCCAGCTACAGATGTCGTAAAAGGAAGTTGTGATTTATGGGTCTGGACTGTAGCCAACAACGGCTTGTTAACGTTGTGTATTACAATGGCTAGTAGCCTATATGACATTGGTGCATGGCATATGATGGCTAGGCACAATAGACTTGATCCTTAGTTAGGCTTTAAAATTGTCGTTATGTTGCCCATGCATCACCAGCCATATTCGGTTGACTATAGGGTGGAGATGACACGAGCACCGGTGGGGTGTGATCCCCAGAACTGGGAGCACGCTCGAGACTCTGGCTTATTGCATGGGCATATTTGCATGTCACGGGCTGTGCTCTTCATCATGGCACCCACCCATGGCTAATGGTGGAACATTGTGTTTTTATCAGAATGACAGCCTACAACTGACTGATGTGGACACCGGCCTGATGTTGGGTTGGTACAGAGCTCTACACAGCCGAGGGTGTGGTTGGACACACACACATCCCAGCCAGCCTGTCAGACTAGCGGCGTAACCCCCCCCCTAATCTCCCACGCAGTCGGGGTGATTTGACAGCTCATTAGAGTTGGCCGCTTCGCATGTCTCTGTCGGGTCCCTTACAGTAGCCTGCTTCCCTCCACCACGCTGTCGAACGGGCTTAGTGTCTGTCGAGACTAGCCTACACTACAGTACTGTATATTGCCTGAAGCAGCTGGACGCACAGCCATTCCAACCACACCTTTGTTTCATCACAAAACCGGAGAGCAACCTCTATCTGCTGAAGTCCACAATGCATATAACAAACAGTTACATGACCTACAGCATGGTAAAGAAAGTTCATGTTTCCGACATTTTCGGACTACTAAACAACTATTGATTTAGAACCATGAAGAGTTACTGCAAGTCGCAAAGAAAACAGGAGCTGCCTCCACTATTCCAGCACCATTTCAACTTCAACATCATCGAATCACCTCTGCTTAGTCTAATACAGTGACAACTAAAAGATACCAAAAACAATTTTGTCCAATCAACGGAAGCTAAATATGATGTGGCTGTCCATGGTTCTGATTTGTGTGTGTGTGTGTGTGTGTGTGTGTTCATGCAAGCAGAAAAAACATTGACTTATCCTACTTGTAGAGAAATGCCAATGCCATCCTCCTCCATTTCATGTTGACAAAACGTCTATGACTCTGTCATACAGTACACACTTTTTTATTTTTTGCTGTCCTAGGCTGCCTGGCTAAAATGCTGCTCGCTTGCCGAACTTCCTTTCATGGGCAAAGGGAGGTAGTTAACATAGACTGCATTAGCTAGTTAACATTAGCCTTCTACATCTAGCTACATATTGAACTTCCATCCTCTCAGTCCAGGGCCACAATGTATTTTATGGTTGGATCAGAATCGCCATTATAATCATTGGCCAGTACAGAGAATTAAGTAAAACCACAAGTCCAAATCCCTATCTCCATCCATTGCTAATTTAGGAAAGGGACAATTTTAGCTGCCTAACTAGCCACCGGAGGACAACAACACAATGAGATGCAACAATTCAAGTTGTTTCTATCAATTAAGTATTTCTCTGTGATAGGAGTGAAGCCAAATCCAAACACCTTTTTTTCTTGTGCGCCAGGACCATTCACAGTTGAGCTCACTCAGTTTAGCTCAATGCTGATTGGCTATTATTTTATACTTATTTTGTCAAGGGAGGCCAAATTCTCACTGGCTTCCCTTGCATTCAATGCTATGGGCGGCAACAATGTCATACTCTTTATGACCAGACAGCATCAGATAGATGGCCTACACATATATAGACAGAGGGGTGCTGTTTTGCTCGCTCGCATTCTTTCTCCGGTGAGATACATTCAGCCTCTTGCGAATGTAAGGAAAATTATGGGGATGAACCCAAATGTAACATCAGGTTAATTATTTCCTAATTGGATTGTGGTACGGAAATATCAACCTAGAATAGGGCAACATCTGCCTTCCCTGGACTGTTTGCGCTTTCCTCCAGCCCTAACTCACCCCCTCTCCTCTAACCCCCAAGCTCCTGGCCCTGTTATCCCTGTCCTTCTAATACATTTAGTATTGTCCTGCTTTGCCTTCCCTCCCTCACATTTCACATGGAGAAGTACTCTCTCCTTGCTTTCAATGCTGGGTCTGTCTCCCTCACCTCACCTCTGACCTCCTAGCCCTCTCTCCTTAGCCTTGAGAAGGGTTAGAGGTAAGGGAGACCCTCCTAGAAGTAGCCTTCTAAAGGCAGTGATGGGTTTCAGGCCCACAGACAGTCAGGCAGCAGTGTGGAGTGTACACAGAGAGAGAGAGAGAGAGAGAGAGAGAGAAGCATAGTACCATCACATACAGTAGCCAGTAGTTCTTTAAATAGACTGCATTACTAGTGTTGATCCCTGCGCCCCCTCCCTTCACCAAACACTGCAGCGCCCATCATGACTTGGACTGTTGTGAATATAGTTGTTTGTATACATGGTTGCTGTGTATGAATGAATAGACAGTAGCTATGTGTTTGTATTGGTCCAGTTATTGTGTGTAAATAGGGCTGTTAGTGTGGTTGTATGTGTACAGGATCATTTTATGAGCGTATTGTGTCGTTTTGACGGTATGACAGTTGTTCATTGTTTTGAGTGAGTAGCATTGCAATTATAGTGTGGTTGTGTTTCAGTGTTATGTGTGTGTGAATTGGGTTGCTTTTATGTTATTCTTGCCACGTTACCCTGCTCTGCCTGCCGCCCCATAGGCCTTAGTTACCCAACCTCCTAGCCACTCAACCGTAGCCCTATAGTTACCCAACCTCCCAGCCACTGAACCGTAGCCCCATAGTTACCCAACCTCCCAGCCACTGAACCATAGCCCTATAGTTACCCAACCTCCCAGCCACTCAACCGTAGCCCCATAGTTACCCAACCTCCCAGCCACTCAACCGTAGCCCCATAGTTATCCAACCTCCCAGCCACTGAACCATAGCCCTATAATTACCCAACCTCCCAGCCACTCAACCGTAGCCCCATATTTATCCAACCTCCCAGCCACTCAACCGTAGCCCTATAGTTAACCAACCTCCCAGCCACTCAACCGTAGCCCTATAGTTAACCAACCTCCCAGCCACTGAACCGTAGCCCTATAGTTACCCAACCTCCCAGCCACTTAATGGGACCTTTGGAGTGCTACTGTCAGTTGTTCAGTCAGTCATTTAGTCAGTCAGTCAGAGCCTGGCCTGGGGCCTGGAGTCTGGCCGGACCTGTTCTGTAAATCCACAATCTGCTCGCTCTCTCTCTCTCTCTCTCTCTCTGCTGCAGCTTTTATCACAGCACAACCTGCTGAGACCACAGACTAGAGTGTGTGTGTGTAAGAATCCTGTTGTGAATCCTGTTGTGAATTAATGTACAGTGTGCTGAGTGTGCCTCCCTCCCTCCCTCTTATAGGTTAATTCCCAGCCCAGACAGTATTTGTGTATAAGGGTATGTGTGTTTGTTATGTGTACTTATTGGGTTTTCTCTCTCTGTCTCACTTCAATCACTTTGGCTAAGTTAATGTTTAACCCACCCGTGTGTGTGTGTATGTCTGTGGGGTCTGTTCTGCAGACTGGCCTTGAGGTGGTCCATCTGTGTTTTGGTCAGGAGCTCTCAGCTCCGGACCAGTCTAAAGGCATCTGCCTTATCTGCTGCACTACTATTGCATTGAACTTACCAGGTTATAGCTGCTACTGTCATCTCTGTAGTGTGGAAATACCACCTTTACTATCAAATCAAATCAAATTTTATTGGTCACATGCGCCGAATACAACAGGTGCAGACATTACAGTGAAATGCTTACTTACAGCCCTTAACCAACAGTGCATTTATTTTAAACAAAAAAAGTAAGAATAAAACAACAAAAAAAGTGTTGAGAAAAAAAGAGCAGAAGTAAAATAAAGTGACAGTAGGGAGGCTATATATACAGGGGGGTACCGTTGCAGAGTCAATGTGCGGGGGCACCGGCTAGTTGAGGTAGTTGAAGTAATATGTACATGTGGGTAGAGTTAAAGTGACTATGCATAAATACTTAACAGAGTAGCAGCAGCGTAAAAAGGATGGGGTGGGGGGGCAGTGCAAATAGTCCGGGTAGCCATGATTAGCTGTTCAGGAGTCTTATGGCTTGGGGGTAGAAGCTGTTGAGAAGTCTTTTGGACCTAGACTTGGCACTCTGGTACCGCTTGCCGTGCGGTAGCAGAGAGAACAGTCTATGACTAGGGTGGCTGAATTTTGAGGGCCTTCCTCTGACACCGCCTGGTATAGAGGTCCTGGATGGCAGGAAGCTTTGCCCCAGTGATGTACTGGGCCGTACGCACTACCCTCTGTAGTGCCTTGCGGTCGGAGGCCAAGCAGTTGCCATACCAGGCGGTGATGCAACCAGTCAGGATGCTCTCGATGGTGCAGCTGTAGAATTTTTTGAGGATCTGAGGACCAATGCCAAATCTTTTCAGTCTCCTGAGGGGGAATAGGCTTTGTCGTGCCCTCTTCACGACTGTCTTGGTGTGTTTGGACCATGATAGTTCGTTGGTGATGTGGACACCAAGGAACTTGAAGCTCTCAACCTGTTCCACTACAGCCCCGTCGATGAGAATGGGGGCGTGCTCAGTCCTCTTTTTTTTCCTGTAGTCCACAATCATCTCCTTTGTCTTGGTCACGTTGAGGGAGAGGTTGTTGTCCTGGCACCACACGGCCAGATCTCTGACCTCCTCCCTATAGACTGTCTCATCGTTGTCGGTGATCAGGCCTACCACTGTTGTGTCGTCGGCAAACTTAATGATGGTGTTGGAGTCGTGCCTGGCCATGCAGTCATGGGTGAACAGAGAGTACAGGAGGGGACTGAGCACGCACCCCTGAGGGGCCCCCGTGTTGAGGATCAGTGTGGCAGATGTGTTGTTACCTACCCTTACCACCTGGGGGCGGCCCGTCAGGAAGTCCAGGATCCAGTTGCAGAGGGAGGTGTTTAGTCCCAGGATCCTTAGCTTAGGGATTAGCTTAGAGGGCACTATGGTGTTGAATGCTGAGCTGTAGTCAATGAATAGCATTCTCACGTAGGTGTTCCTCTTGTCCAGGTGGGAAAGGGCAGTGTGGAGTGCGATAGAGATTGCATCATCTGTGGATCTGTTGGGGCGGTATGCAAATTGGAGTGGGTCTAGTGTTTCTGGGATTATGCTGTTGATGTGAGCCATGACCAGTCTTTCAAAGCACTTCATGGCTACAGACGTCAGTGCTACGGGTCGGTAGTCATTTAGGCAGGTTATCTTAGAGTTCTTGGGCACGGGGACTATGGTGGTCTGCTTGAAACATGTTGGTATTACAGACTCAGTCAGGGACATGTTGAAAATGTCAGTGAAGACACTTGCCAGTTGGTCAGCACATGCTCGGAGTACACGTCCTGGTAATCCGTCTGGCCCTGCGGCCTTGTGAATGTTGACCTGCTTAAAAGTCTTACTCACATCGGCTACGGAGAGCGTGATCACATAGTCATCCGGAACAGCTGGTGCTCTCATGCATGCTTCAGTGTTGCTTGCCTCGAAGCGAGCATAGAAGTGGTTTATCTCGTCTGGTAGGCTTGTGTCACTGGGCAGCTCGCGGCTGTGCTTCCCTTTGTAGTCTGTAATAGTTTTCAAGCCCTGCCACATCCGACGAGCGTCAGAGCCAGTGTAGTATGATTCAATCTTAGACCTGTATTGACTCTTTGCCTGTTTGATGGTTCGTCGGAGGTCATAGCGCGATTTCTTATAAGCGTCCGGGTTAGAGTCCCGTTCCTTGAAAGCGGCAGCTCTACCCTTTAGCTCAGTGCGGATGTTTCCTGTAATCCATGGCGTCTGGTTGGGGTATGTACGTACGGTCACTGTGGGGACGACATCATCGATGCACTTATTGATGAAGCCAGTGACTGATGTGGTGTACTCCTCAATGCTGTCTGAAGAATCCCGGAACATGTTCCAGTCTGTGCTAGCAAAACAGTCCTGTAGCTTAGCATCTGCGTCATCTGACCACTTTTTTATTAACCGAATCACTGGTGCTTCCTGCTTCAGTTTTTGCTTATAAGCAGGAATCAGGAGGATAGAGTTATGGTCAGATTTGCCAAATGGAGGGCGAGGGAGAGCTTTGTATGCGTCTCTGTGTGTGGAGTAAAGGTGGTCTAGAGTTTTTTTCCCTCTGGTTGCACATTTAACATGCTGGTAGAAATTAGGTAGAACGGATTTAAGTTTCCCTGCATTAAAGTCCCCGGCCACTAGGAGCGCTGCATCTGGATGAGCGTTTTCCTGTTGATTAATGGCCTTGTACAACTCATTCAGTGCAATCTTAATGCCAGCATTGGTTTGTGGTGGTAAATAGACAGCTATGAAAAATATAGATGAAAACTCTCTTGGTAAATAGTGTGGTCTACAGCTTATCATAAGATACTCTACCTCAGGCGAGCAAAACCTAGAGACTTCCTTAGTATTTGATTTTGTGCACCAGCTGTTGTTTACAAATATACACAGACCGCCACCCCTTGTCTTACCAGAGTCAGCCGTTCTGTCCTGCCGATGTAGCGTATAGCCTGCTAGCTGAATGTTATCATTGTTGTCGTTCAGCCACGACTCCGTGAAACATAAGATATTACAGTTTTTAATGTCCCGTTGGTAGGATAACCGTAATCTTAAATCGTCCATTTTATTCTCAAAAGCTTGAACGTTGGCTAATAGGATTGATGGAAGAGGCAGTTTACTCGCTCGCCGTCGGATCCTTACAAGGCACCCGGATCTGCGTCCGCGATATCTCCGTCTCTTCCTCACGCGAATGACGGGGATTTGGGCCTTGTCGGGTGTCTGTATGATATCCTTCGCGGCCGCCTCGTTGAAGAAAAAATCTTCGTCCAATGCGAGGTGAGTAATCGCTGTCCTGATATCCAGAAGCTCTTTTTGGTTATAAGAGACGATGGCAGAAACATTATGTACAAAATAAATTACAAATAACGCGGAAAAACACACATAATAGTACAATTGGTTAGAGGGCTGTAAAACGGCAGCCATCTTCTCCGGCGCTGTGCTTGTCGATGTAGTTGTACAATGTAGTACAGAGTTCACTATGTCAGTTATGGTACCACAACAAAGGCTCACTCAGTACAATGTAGTGTGAACCACAGTTAAGGCCTCAGGGACCGGCGGCTCCGGAAGGAAGGTGTGTTCTGAATAATACTACATTGTTTGGCTTAGGTTCAGGTTGGTCGTTTGGCTCAGCCGGTTCTGCTCGGGTTCTGGGTTCTCCTGTGTGGTGAGTATCAGTATTGAGGCATAGCTTCAGTTGTTGGTGAGACTGAGAGGCAGTTTCTGGGTCTCACATCTTAACTTTTGATGGTAGTATTTGGGTATTGGTTCTGTCAGTTCCTAGTGTTTTGGGTATTGGTTCTGTCAGTTCCTAGTGTTTTGGGTATTGGTTCAGTGTGATGCTTGGCTGTTTGGAGGATTTGGGAGAGTTCAAAAGGGAAGCCTCTCTCTCACTCTGTCTCTGTCTCTCAATTCAATTTCAATTTAAGGGCTTTATTGGCATGGGAAACGTAGGTTAACATTGCCAAAGCAAGTGAAGTAGATAGTAAACAAAAGTGAAATAAACAATAAATATTAACAGTAAACATTACACTCAGAAGTTTCAAAAGAATAAAGACATTTCAAATCTCTCTCTCTCTCTCTCTCTCTCTCTCTCTCTCTCTCTCTCTCTCTCTCTCTCTCTCTCTCTGGTGGTGTTGTTGTGAAAGTCCTCAGAAGTATTTCCTCATTAAGTCTCCTACTCTGTTGTGTAATTAAGCCCTTTGTTGTGTCTGATTAGTAGATTCTCATTTAACTAGCTAGGCCTCAGAGGAGTTCGCTCTGGCTCCCTTTCATATGACTGACTGTTTAAACATGGAACCATGATCACATGATTGCTATAAATAGAGTGTGTATACACTACAGTGGGTGTATGAATTAGTTGTGTAGACTATAGTGAGAGTTATGGTCCTGTTAAATGCAGAGGATTGATGGTAATGGTACTATATTATGAACTGGTAGACTCTCTCATGAAATAGGTTTTTAGAGACTTCAAATGAAGGTCAAATAACTCCATATGGTTGGATGAGGTCTGTATGTAAACATTAACCGTGATGGGTAGGCTTGAGAGAGTTCCTCATAAAACAACACAGCTTCCGATATTGCATTCCTGCTTTTCCATGGACCTTAAAAACACACACACACACACACACACTCAGTGGGGATGGGGATGGAAACATCTGTTCCAGGGATGTGAGGTGGATGTATTTGATGTGTTACTATGCTGCCAGGGTTAAGGAGGGGACCCCCTCCCCCATATGTTACTAGGCTGCCAGGGTTAAGGAGGGCCCCGTGCCCCCCCCCCCCATATGTTACTAGGCTGCCAGGATTAAGGAGGGGACCCCCTCCCCCATATGTTACTAGGCTGCCAGGGTTAAGGAGGGCCCCCCCATATGTTACTAGGCTGCCAGGGTTAAGGAGAGGACCCCCGCATATGTTACTAGGCTGCCAGGGTTAAGGAGGGAACCCCCCCCCCCCCCATGTTTTACTAGGCTGCCAGGGTTAAGGAGGGAACCCCCCCCCCCCCCCCCCCATGTTTTACTAGGCTGCCAGGGTTAAGGAGGGGAACACCCCCCCCCCCCCCCCCCCATGTCACTGGGTTTCATTTCCTTGGGCTGGATTCCATTATGAAACTTGCTTGCCCTGAAAGCCCTTTTCCATTGATTACTTAGTATAGTAGACTACTAGGACAACCTACTGAAGCCCTCCTTCTGTTGTCATGTGTTATTTAAAGAACAGTGGGAGGGGTTTAGACAAAGGGATCAATAAAGCCATCAACATAGACACAGTCACCACTTGAGCCTTGTCATTCACATTCCAAAACATAGATTAGGAAATGTGCATGGAATTCATATAGACAGATCCACCCTGCAATTGGCCGCTAATTAAAAGTACACCCACAAACACACATTGAGCTACCGGCTGAGGCATGCTTCTCATCTTGTTGATACTGATTGCGCAAACAAATGATTCAACAAACATGGGATACACGTTCCCTCAAAATATGAGCTTCTGGACTCATTCTGGTGAGTAATGAATGAATCTATTTGTGTTAGTGTGAATAGATGCTAGTGTGAATAAAAGTATGTTCTTTGTATGTGACTGTGGCTGTTTCTTCCTCTCTCTCTCCGTCCCTCTCTCGCTCTCTGTCCCTCTCTCTCTGTGTGTCCCTCTCTCTCTCTCCATCCCTCTCTCTCTCTGTGTGTGAATGGGAGAATGAGATCACTGCTTTCCCCTCCACTCTGTTCCGTGACATCATCATAGCAACGGAAGGGATGGAGGTAGGAAATGTAAGGCAGATTGGGGAGAGGAGGAGGAGGGGGTTCAGTGTGTCCTGGCCTTTGCAAGCTGTTACAACAGACAAATCTCTCACTCTTGTTATCTTTTTATTTTAGTGATCCAATTGACATTTTAGTCATTTAGCAGACGTTTTTATCCAGAGCGACTTACAATTAGTGAGTGCATACATTTTTCATACTGGCCCCTCTCTATCTCCACTTCTCCTTCCCTTTCCACCTCCCTCACTCTCTCCATCTCTTCCTCGTTTCCTGTATTCACCCAGTGCGTGCCTGTTCATTCTGTCTATCGGTGTGTGGTAGAGAGCTCCCCTGCCCCCAGCAATGCATTTCTGACTCTCAGTCAACCTCGTCTGAGAGATGGTCTTTAGATAAAGAAATCATGTTGTCTGTGTGTGTTTAGTGTGAGTGCAACACAGATATTTGTGTGTGTGTGTGTGTGTCGAAAGGTCTGAAATCCTCCGGGAGGCTCTTTCCTCCTTCCCAGGGTCCTTTGCTGTGGGATGAGTGAAGTTTAAGAGCAAGGGTAGTCTTGGTAACAATTGCTGCCATCTGTGTGAGTGGTGTGTTTCTACACTTGCATGTGTGAAAGGATGGAGCAGCATGCGGTCTTAATGCTTCATCTCCTTCATGTTGAATTATTTATTTAATACTCAGCAGAATGGGAAGGTTACTGGGTTACACTGGAACACTTCCACAGCATTATGAATCTAGAAAGAGACACTTAAGTCCATTCTCAATGTGGACATTCCTGGACAAGAGGGTACTCTTGATATATTCTGTCATACTGTATAATAAAACCTCTCACATCTGCAGCCAACCCTTAGACAAAATGGCTCCCTATAAGAACTACAAAGACATTTCCTTGTGGCTCAGTAGAGCATGGCGCTTGCAATACCAGGGGTTGTGGGTTCGATTCTCACAGGGGACCAGTATGAAATTTTTTTGCACTCAATACTGTAAGTCGCTCTGGATAAGAGCGTCAGCTAAATGACAAAAACATATTAAATGTAAAGAGAAGGGCAAGGAGAGAGTAGAGTGGGGCGGGATCAGGGGAGGACAGACAGAAGGGTGGTAGGTTTGAGGATAAGGATAGGGGACAGGCCAGCAGGGGTCTGAGGTGAATGTGACTCCCTCTGATAGCTGAAGAGGGCTTGGGGAGAGGAGAGACTGAATCATTTGTAGTAGTCCCAGACAGACCAATAGTAGAGGGTTCTCTTGGATGTAGTGTTCTCTTGGATGTAGTAGTAGAGGGTTCTCTTGGCTGTAGTAGTAGAGGGTTCTCTTGGATGTAGTAGCAGAGGGTTCTCTTGGCTGTAGTAGTAGAGGGTTCTCTTGGCTGTAGTAGTAGAGGGTTCTCTTGGCTGTAGTAGTAGAGGGTTCTCTTGGATGTAGTAGTAGAGGGTTCTCTTGGATGTAGTAGTAGAGGGTTCTCTTGGCTGTAGTAGCAGAGGGTTCTCTTGGCTGTAGTAGCAGAGGGTTCTCTTGGATGTAGTAGTAGAGGGTTCTCTTGGATGTAGTAGTAGAGGGTTCTCTTGGCTGTAGGGTTCTCTTGGATGTAGTAGTAGAGGGTTCTCTTGGATGTGGTAGTAGAGGGTTCCCTTGGCTGTAGGGTTCTCTTGGCTGTAGGGTTCTCTTGGCTGTAGGGTTCTCTTGGCTGTAGGTTCTCTTGGCTTTAGTAGTAGAGGGTTATCTTGGCTTTAGTAGTAGAGGGTTCTCTTGGCTGTAGTAGTAGAGGGTTCTCTTGGCTGTAGGGTTCTCTTGGCTTTAGTAGTAGAGGGTTCTCTTGGATGTAGTAGTAGAGGGTTCTCTTGGATGTAGTAGTAGAAGGTTCTCTTGGCTGTAGGGTTCTCTTGGATGTAGTAGTAGAGGGTTCTCTTGGATGTAGGGTTCTCTTGGCTTTAGTAGTAGAGGGTTCTCTTGGCTTTAGTAGTAGAGGGTTCTCTTGGATGTAGTAGTAGAGGGTTCTCTTGGATGTAGTAGTAGAGGGTTCTCTTGGCTGTGGTAGTAGAGGGTTCTCTTGGCTTTAGGGTTCTCTTGGCTGTAGGGTTCTCTTGGCTGTAGGGTTCTCTTGGCTGTAGGTTCTCTTGGCTTTAGTAGTAGAGGGTTATCTTGGCTTTAGTAGTAGAGGGTTCTCTTGGCTGTAGTAGTAGAGGGTTGTCTTGGCTGTAGGGTTCTCTTGGCTTTAGTAGTAGAGGGTTCTCTTGGCTTTAGTAGTAGAGGGTTCTCTTGGCTTTAGTAGTAGAGGGTTCTCTTGGCTTTAGTAGTAGAGGGTTCTCTTAGCTTTAGTAGTAGAGGGTTCTCTTGGCTGTAGTAGTAGTAATAGTAGTAGAGGGTTCTCTTGGCTGTAGTAGTAGAGGGTTCTCTTGGCTGTAGGGTTCTCTTGGCTGTAGTAGTAGAGGGTTCTCTTGGCTGTAGGGTTCTCTTGGCTTTAGTAGTAGAGGGTTCTCTTGGCTGTAGGGTTCTCTTGGCTGTAGTAGTAGAGGGTTCTCTTTGCTGTAGGGTTCTCTTGGCTGTGTCAGTATAGGGTTCTCTTGGCTTTAGTAGTAGAGAGTTATCTTGGCTGTAGGGTTCTCTTGGCTGTAGTAGTAGAGGGTTCTCTTGGCTGTAGGGTTCTCTTGGCTTTAGTAGTAGAGGGTTCTCTTGGCTGTAGGGTTCTCTTGGCTGTAGTAGTAGAGGGTTCTCTTGGCTGTAGGGTTCTCTTGGCTGTAGTAGTAGAGGGTTCTTTTGGCTGTAGGGTTCTCTTGGCTTTAGTAGTAGAGGGTTCTCTTGGCTTTAGTAGTAGAGGGTTCTCTTGGCTTTAGTAGTAGAGGGTTCTCTTAGCTTTAGTAGTAGAGGGTTCTCTTGGCTGTAGTAGTAGTAATAGTAGTAGAGGGTTCTCTTGGCTGTAGTAGTAGAGGGTTCTCTTGGCTGTAGGGTTCTCTTGGCTGTAGTAGTAGAGGCTTCTCTTGGCTGTAGGGTTCTCTTGGCTGTAGGTTCTCTTGGCTTTAGTAGTAGAGGGTTCTCTTGGTTGTAGGGTTGTCTTGGCTGTAGTAGTAGAGCGTTCTCCTGGCTGTAGGTTCTCTTGGCTTTAGTAGTAGAGGGTTCTCTTGGCTGTAGGGTTCTCTTGGCTTTAGTAGTAGAGGGTTCTCTTGACTGTAGGGTTATTTTGGCTGTAGGGTTCTCTTGGCTGTAGTAGTAGTAGAGGGTTCTCTTGGCTGTAGGGTTATTTTGGCTGTAGGGTTCTCTTGGCTGTAGGGTTCTCTTGGCTGTAGTAGAGGGTTCTCTTGGCTGTAGGGTTCTCTTGGCTGTTGGGTTCTCTTGGCTGTAGTAGTAGAGGGTTATCTTGGCTGTAGTAGTAGAGGGTTCTCTTGGCTGTAGGGTTCTCTTGGATGTAGTAGTAGAGGGTTCTCTTGGATGTGGTAGTAGAGGGTTCCCTTGGCTGTAGGGTTCTCTTGGATGTAGTAGTAGAGGGTTCTCTTGGATGTAGTTGTAGAGGGTTCTCTTGGCTGTAGGGTTCTCTTGGATGTAGTAGTAGAGGGTTCTCTTGGATGTGGTAGTAGAGGGTTCCCTTGGCTGTAGGGTTCTCTTGGATGTAGTAGTAGAGGGTTCTCTTGGATGTAGTTGTAGAGGGTTCTCTTGGCTGTGGTAGTAGAGGGTTCTCTTGGCTGTAGGTTTCTCTTGGCTGTAGGTTCTCTTGGCTTTAGTAGTAGAGGGTTATCTTGGCTTTAATAGTAGAGGGTTCTCTTGGCTGTAGTAGTAGAGGGTTCTCTTGGCTGTAGGGTTCTCTTGGCTGTAGTAGTAGAAGGTTCTCTTGGCTGTAGGGTTCTCTTGGATGTAGTAGTAGAGGGTTCTCTTGGCTGTAGGGTTCTCTTGGCTGTAGTAGTAGAGGGTTCTCTTGGCTGTAGGGTTCTCTTGGCTTTAGTAGTAGAGGGTTCTCTTGGCTTTAGTAGTAGAGGGTTCTCTTGGCTTTAGTAGTAGAGGGTTCTCTTGGCTGTAGTATTAGTAATAGTAGTAGAGGGTTATCTTGGCTGTAGTAGTATAGGGTTCTCTTGGCTGTAGGGTTCACTTGGCTGTAGTAGTAGAGGGTTCTCTTGGCTGTAGGGTTCTCTTGGCTTTAGTAGTAGAGGGTTCTCTTGGCTGTAGGGTTCTCTTTGCTGTAGTAGTAGAGGGTTCTCTTGGCTGTAGGGTTCTCTTGGCTGTAGTAGTAGAGGGTTCTCTTGGCTGTAGGGTTCTCTTGGCTTTAGTAGTAGAGGGTTCTCTTGGCTGTAGGGCTCTCTTGGCTGTAGTAGTAGAGGGTTCTCTTGGCTGTAGTAGTAGAGGGTTCTCTTGGCTGTAGGGTTCTCTTGGATTTAGTAGTAGAGGGTTCTCTTGGCTGTAGGGTTCTCTTGGCTGTAGTAGTAGAGGGTTCTCTTGGCTGTAGGGTTCTCTTGGCTGTAGTAGTAGAGGGTTCTCTTGGCTGTAGGGTTCTCTTGGCTTTAGTAGTAGAGGGTTCTCTTGGCTGTAGGGCTCTCTTGGCTGTAGTAGTAGAGGGTTCTCTTGGCTGTAGGGTTCTCTTGGCTGAGGTAGTAGAGGGTTCTCTTGGCTGTAGGGCTCTCTTGGCTGTAGGGTTCTCTTGGCTGTAGGTTCTCTTGGCTTTAGTAGTAGAGGGTTCTCTTGGCTGTAGGGTTGTCTTGGCTGTAGTAGTAGAGGGTTCTCCTGGCTGTAGGTTCTCTTGGCTTTAGTAGTAGAGGGTTCTCTTGGCTGTAGGGTTCTCTTGGCTGTAGTAGTAGAAGGTTCTCTTGGCTGTAGGGTTCTCTTGGATGTAGTAGTAGAGGGTTCTCTTGGTTGTAGGGTTCTCTTGGCTTTAGTAGTAGAGGGTTCTCTTGGCTTTAGTAGTAGAGGGTTCTCTTGGCTTTAGTAGTAGAGGGTTCTCTTGGCTGTAGTATTAGTAATATTAGTAGAGGGTTATCTTGGCTGTAGTAGTATAGGGTTCTCTTGGCTGTAGGGACTCACTTGGCTGTAGTAGTAGAGGGTTCTCTTTGCTGTAGGGTTCTCTTGGCTTTAGTAGTAGAGGGTTCTCTTGGCTGTAGGGTTCTCTTGGCTGTAGTAGTAGAGGGTTCTCTTGGCTGTAGGGTTCTCTTGGCTGTAGTAGTAGAGGGTTCTCTTGGCTGTAGGGCTCTCTTGGCTGTAGTAGTAGAGGGTTCTCTTGGCTGTAGGGTTCTCTTGGCTGAGGTAGTAGAGGGTTCTCTTGGCTGTAGGGTTCTCTTGGCTGTAGGGTTCTCTTGGCTGTAGGTTCTCTTGGCTTTAGTAGTAGAGGGTTATCTTGGCTGTAGGGTTGTCTTGGCTGTAGTAGTAGAGGGTTTTCCTGGCTGTAGGTTCTCTTGGCTTTAGTAGTAGAGGGTTCTCTTGGCTGTAGGGTTCTCTTGGCTGTGGTAGTAGAGGTTTCT
>NC_140016.1:18705070-18784105 GCF_964263955.1 Coregonus lavaretus
GAGCCACTCCTTAGTTGCCCTGGCTGTGTGTTTCGGGTCGTTGTCATACTGGAAGACCCAGCCACGACCCATCTTCAATGCTCTTACTGAGGGAAGGAGGTTGTTGACCAAGATCTCGCGATACATGGCCCCATCCATCCTCCCCTCAATACGGTGCAGTCGTCCTGTCCCCTTTGCGGAAAAGCATCCCCAAAGAATGATGTTTCCACCTCCATGCTTCACGGTTGGGATGGTGTTCTTGGGGTTGTACTCATCCTTCTTCTTCCTCCAAACACGGCGAGTGGAGTTTAGACCAAAAAACTCTATTTTTGTCTCATCAGACCACATGACCTTCTCCCATTCCTCCTCTGGATCATCCAGATGGTCATTGGCAAACTTCAGACGGGCCTGGACATGCGCTGGCTTGAGCAGGGGGACCTTGCGTGCGCTGCAGGATTTTAATCCATGACGGCATAGTGTGTTACTAATGGTTTTCTTTGAGACTGTGGTCCCAGCTCTCTTCAGGTCATTGACCAGGTCCTGCTGTGTAGTTCTGGGCTGATCCCTCACCTTCCTCATGATCATTGATGCCCCACGAGGTGAGATCTTGCATGGAGCCCCAGACCAAGGGTGATTGACCGTCATCTTGAACTTCTTCCATTTTCTAATAATTGCGCCAACAGTTGTTGCCTTCTCACCAAGCTGCTTGCCTATTGTCCTGTAGCCCATCCCAGCCTTGTGCAGGTCTACAATTTTATCCCTGATGTCCTTACACAGCTCTCTGGTCTTGGCCATTGTGGAGAGGTTGGAGTACGTTTGATTGAGTGTGTGGACAGGTGTCTTTTATACAGGTAACGAGTTCAAACAGGTGCAGTTAATACAGGTAATAAGTGGAGAACAGGAGGGCTTCTTAAAGAAAAACTAACAGGTCTGTGAGAGCCGGAATTCTTACTGGTTGGTAGGTGATCAAATACTTATGTCATGCAATAAAATGCAAATTGAATTACTTAAAACTCATACAATGTGATTTTCTGGATTACAGACCTCTACATGCTTTGTAAGTAGGAAAATCTGCAAAATCGGCAGTGTATCAAATACTTGTTCTCCCCACTGTATATAGCTATGGAAAAAAAGAAGAGATCACTGCAAAGTTATCAGTTTCTCTGGTTTTACTATTTATAGGTATGCGTTTGGGTAAAAATTACATTTTTGTTTTATTCTATAAACTACTGATAACATTTCTCCCAAATTCCAAATAAAAATATTGTCATTTAGAGCATTTATTTGCAGAAAATGACAACTGGTCAAAATAACAAAAAAGATGCAGTGTTGTCAGACCTCGAATAATGCAAAGAAAATAAGTTCATGTTCATTTTTAAACAACACAATACTAATGTTTTAGCTTAGGAAGTGTACAGAAATCAATATTTGGTGGAATAACCCTGATTTTCAATCACAGCTTTCATGCGTCTTGGCATGCTCTCCACCAGTCTTTCACATTGATGTTGGGGGACTTAATGCCACTCCTGGCACAGAAATTCAAGCAGCTCGGCTTCGTTTGATGGCTTGTGACCATCCATCTTCCTCTTGATCACATTCCAGAAGTTTTCAATGGGGTTCAGGTCTGGAGATTGGGCTGGCCATGGCAGGGTCTTGATCTGGTGGTCCTCCATCCACACCTTGATTGACCTGGCTGTGTGGCATGGCGCATTGTCCTGCTGAAAAAACCAATCCTCAGAGTTGGGGAACAATGTCAGAGCAAAAGGAATCAAGTTTTCTTCCAGGACAACCTTGTACGTGGCTTGATTCATGCGTCCTTCACAAAGACAAATCTGCCCGATTCCAGCCTTGCTGAAGCACCCCCAGATCATCACAGATCCTCCACCAAATTTCACAGTGGGTGCGAGACACTGTGGCTTGTAGGCCTCTCCAGGTCTCCGTCTAACCATTAGACAACCAGGTGTTGGGCAAAGCTGAAAATATGACACATCAGAGAAGATTACCTTACTCCAGTCCTCTACGGTCCAATCCTTATGGTCTTTTGCAAACCTCAGCCTGGCTCTTTGCTTCTCATTGATGAAGGGCTTTTTTCTAGCTTTGCTCGACTTCAGTCACTTGATGTCATCCTACGGTTGTTGAGTGACATTCGAATGAGTTAGCGGTCATCCCGGTCAGTAGAGTCGTTTTTGCCCTCTGCCGGTCTGTAGCTTTGTTGTCCCCAATGTCTGCTGCTTGACCTTGTTCCTATGAACTGCCGTCTTTGACATTTTAAGGATGGAAGCAACCTGATGCTCACTGTATCCCTCTGCCAGTAAAGCCAGAATTGAACCCTTCTTTTCCTCACTCAAAACTTTCCTTTTCAACTCTTTTGGCATGGTCAATAGATATTTTTTGATTAATATTACTTTTGAGGTACTATTAGCACAGTTTTTTGCCATCCAGCTGGTCCTATTGCAAGAGGATAGTGATGACCACAGCAGTGGTTTTTATACTTTTCCTTGTTAAAAAAGATTTGGTTCAGGTGATCACCTAATCAGTACCTAATTCAGTAGAATGAGGCGGCAGGTAGCTTAGTGGTTAAGAGCGTTGTGCCAGTAACCGAAAGGTCGCTGGTTCTAATACCCGAGCCGACTAGGTGAAAAGTCTGTCGATGTGCCCTTGAGCAAGGCACTTAACCCTAATTGCTCCTGTAAGTCGCTCTGGATAAGAGCGTCTGCTAAATGACTAAAATGTAAATGTAAAAAATGTGTGCCTGTGTTGGAATTCAACAGACACTGGAATGGAATGGTTGTCATACATGTAGAGATGCTGATTGAAGAAAAATGTGAAGTGGTCTCTTAATTCTTTCTAGAGCTGTGTGTGTGTATATATATATATATATAGTACCAGTCAAAAGTTTGGACACACCTACTCATTCAAGGGTTTTTCTTTATTTTTACTATTTTCTACATTGTAGAATAATAGTGAAGACATCAAAACTATGAAATAACACAAAATTAATCATGTAGTAACCAAAAAAGTGTTAAACAAATCAAAATATATTTTAGATTCTTCAAATAGCCACCCTTTGCCTTGATGACAGCTTTACACATGCTTGACATTCTCTCAACCAGCTTCATGAGGTAGTCACCTGGAATGCATTTCAATTAACAGGTGTGCTTTCTTAAAAGTTAATTTGTGGAATTTCTTTCCTTCTTAATGCGTTTCAGCCAATCAGTTGTGTTGTGAGAAGGTAGGGGGGGGGGTATACAGAAGATAGCCCTATTTGGTAAAAGACCAAGTCCATATTGGCTTTAGCTAGCCCAGATATTTGAAGAATCTCAAATATAAAACATATTTGTTTAACACTTTTTTGGTTACTACATGATTCCATATGTGTTATTTCATAGTTTTGATGTCTTCACTATTATTCTACAATGTAAAAATAAAGAAAAACTCTTGAATGAGTAGGTGTGTCCAAACTTTTGACTGGTAGTATGTATGTCTGTGTGTTTTTTTAAACAGGACAAATCTGAGGGGGGCACTTGACCCTATGGGCATGACGCTTCTGCACGTGTGTGTGTGTGTGTGTATGTTTCTAGGTCTCAAAATATAATATTTTACTCAGGCTCCACTGTGCTGGCCTATGATTTTATTTACACACAATGCTTGTTGGCTCTCATATCTAAGGCATTCACTTTTTAGTAATGTAATGTAGCCTCTAACAATGAGTATTGGTAAATGAACACAATAATATCATGACTGTGGATAGTCAGATTAATATAATAGTTTGTTTAAAACGTTTACATGCTTTGCAAGAAGAACAATTTCCCTAATAATCCTGTTTCCATGGACACATCTGAAATCAGGCTACCTGATGGGACTTAAATCACCAATCAGAATAAACGTTCTACCACAGCGACCATGTTATTTTGGGGAAGCCTATAAAGTTTGAATGGGAAAACTATTTCTACGATGAATACTTTGTTTTTCCGAACATAAGAGGGAGGCTTGAGCTACTGATGCTGGCACATCAAATATACCGCTGGAATGCCGATTTAAGCTGTTTACATGTCCTAATAATTTGATAGATTGTTTTGAAAACCAGGTGTTTTAATCGGCGTATGCTTACTTCGATTTTGACCTTACGCCGATTAAGATAAGCAGAGTAAAGTGTTTACATCACTACAGCCATAATCAGTTTAATATCAAATTATTAGTGTGCATGTAAACATACTCAGTGCTGTTAATAATCTGTTGTTCCTCTCTCTCTTGTTCTCTCTATCTCTTGCTCTCTCCATCTCTCGCTCTCTCTCTGCCTCTCTCTTTGCCTCTCTGCAGGACAGACAGGGATCCCCAGCCAGTGATGTAGATGAGGATGATGAAGGTGCATAAGAAAGACTCTGTGGGGAGAAAGAGCAGCGCCTGACTCTCCTCTCCTCCACTTACTCATCCACTCTGAGCTGTGCCCTCTGATTGGGCAGACGATGTCATCGACCACGCCCACCTCAGCCCCGCATCCCAAGAAGACGCGCGGGAAGGAGAGGACTGAGGTCATGGGCGACTTTGTGCAGACAGCCAATGAGGAGCTTCGGAACAAGCTGATGGACATCCAGATAGAACTGCAGCAGGAGAAGGGCAAGGTAATAAGGATGAAATTGATGATGTTGATAATGATATCATTATCTGTTGGTATTTTGTGATCTACTGTTAATGATACTATTAAGAATAATTATATCTCTTTTTCCTATTCCCTCCTCTATCCCACCCTCCTCTCTCCTCCCCTCTCCTCTATCCCACCCTCCTCTCTCCTCCCATCTCCTCTATTCCACCCTCCTCTCTCCTCCCCTCTCCTCTATCCCACCCTCCTCTCTCCTCCCTCTCCTCTATCCCACCCTCCTCTCTCCTCCTCTATCCCACCCTCCTCTCTCCTCCCATCTCCTCTATCCCACCCTCCTCTCTCCTCCCCTCTCCTCTATCCCACCCTCCTCTCTCCTCCTCTATCCCACCCTCCTCTCTCCTCCCATCTCCTCTATCCCACCCTCCTCTCTCCTCCCCTCTCCTCTATCCCACCCTCCTCTTTCCTCCTCTATCCCACCCTCCTCTCTCCTCCCATCTCCTCTATCCCACCCTCCTCTCTCCTCCCCTCTCCTCTATCCCACCCTCCTCTCTCCTCCCCTCTCCTCTATCCCACCCTCCTCTCTCCTCCCTCTCCTCTATCCCACCCTCCTCTCTCCTCCCCTCTCCTCTATTCCACCCTCCTCTCCCTCCCCTCTCCTCTATTCCACCCTCCTCTCCCTCCCCTCTCCTCTATCCCACCCTCCTCTCTCCTCCATCTCCTCTATCCCACCCTCCTCTCTCCTCCCCTCTCCTCTATTCCACCCTCCTCTCCCTCCCCTCTCCTCTATCCCACCCTCCTCTTTCCTCCTCTATCCCACCCTCCTCTCTCCTCCCCTCTCCTCTATTCCACCCTCCTCTCCCTCCCCTCTCCTCTATCCCACCCTCCTCTCTCCTCCATCTCCTCTATCCCACCCTCCTCTCTCCTCCCTCTCCTCTATCCCACCCTCCTCTCTCCCCCCTCTCCTCTATCCCACCCTCCTCTCTCCTCCCCCCTCCTCTCCCTCCCCTCTCCTCTCCTCTATCCCACCCTCCACCCTCCTCTCTCCTCCCCTCTCCTCTATCCCACCCTCCACCCTCCTCTCTCCTCCCCTCTCCTCTATCCCACCCTCCACCCTCCTCTCTCCTCCCCTCTCCTCTATCCCACCCTCCTCTATCCCTCTCCCTCCCCTGGGTAGGTCTCTAAGCTGAGAGAGCGTCTCCAGGAGCAGAGGCAGGTCAGGGAACTGGAACAACACAAACACACGGTGGTCCTCACCGACCTCCGCGCCAAACTGCACGAGGAGAAGCTCCGCGAGCTGGCCACGGCCCGCGAGGCGTTGGCACGGCAACACGAGTTGGAGCTGGCGCGTACCATTAAGATCCGTGACGGGGAGGTACAGCGGCTGCAGGGGCTGGTCCATGCACTGAGAGACGGTGCTGCTGACAAGCTGAAGAGTGCCCTGCTAGGGGAGGCCCGGGAGGAGGCCAGGAGGTCCTTCGATGGGGAGAGACTCAAACTGCAGCAGGAGGTAGGCTGGCCTGGGGGCTCAACTTGAATCCAACCTGCATTGTGGTATTTGCGCAGTCGTTTTTTCCCCCATGGTCAATCAGAATCCTAGCCTGGTTTGGGTTAGGCTACTGTTAATTCTTTCTACTACCAGCTAGACTCCCCTCACAGGTAGATGCCTTGTTTTCAGAATAAGAAGTTTCAAGCCTGTGATTAGTCTGGTTTTGAAAGTTGTTGTTCAGGGTGACTTTTTTGTTTCTAAAAGTCATGTGACATTACTATCTCCCGAATCATCTTAATTGCTTCAGGGGGCGTATACTTGGAAGTGTATACTAGATGGGAAGTGTAACGTTATACACTAACTGTGTTCCCCCCCAGATCCTGAAGCAGGAGACTGCACGGAAGCAGGTTGAGGAGGCTCTGTCTAACGCGCTGCAGGCAGACAAGGCCAAAGCAGCCGACCTCCGAACAGCCTATCAGCAGCACCAGGATGAGATCAACCGCATCAAGAGAGACTGTGAGAGAGACATCCGCCGGGTGGTGAGTTAATTGTAACATGACCGCACACCACGTGCCTGTCTGCAAACCATAACCCCGATCACAAATCATAACTCCTGATCGATCCTAACCCACATCACACAAGTCCATGTGCAAGAATGGAGTGTCTGGTCTGGTGAGTGACCTGAAAGTGAACCAAACTCCAAACCAAATGATGACCATAAACCATTAACCATAGCTAACTGAAATGGGAACCACTGTCTAACAATAGACTTATTCATCAGATCTCGTTCTGCGGAGTTCCCTGCATGCACTTCTACTGAAGTTTATCTTGAACTTACTGTAATAATCTGATAGGGTAGAGTGCAATTCAAGCTCTCTATGTTAATCTCCAGCTGTATTTAACAGTGACCCAGATAACACAGAGACTGATTAACTACAGCACAGAAGAACAGTGAAAAGACAGGGCCATAAAAGAGATCTCTGTAGCTGCTTTACAGCCACGGCTATATTATAGAGGGGGATAGGAAGAGAGAGGGGAGGGAGATGAGGAAAGGATGAGAGAAGAGAGGTGAACTAAGATTCATGAATTAATTTCTCTCAACAATGTTGGTGTCGTATAATTTGTTGGTGCACTGGTCTGTGGTTGGAGGAGAATGAGCTGGTTTTGAAGGAGGAGAGCAATGGGTTGGAGAAGGAGAGTGAGAGCAGCTAGGGATAAGGCTAAAGAGTTCCAGAGTGAAGGTGTGTCACCTTTTCTCTCTGTCTCGTTCTCACCATCACACTATCTCTCTCTCGCTGTCCTTCTCTCTCTCTCCTCTCCTCACTATATTTGTCTCTCTTTCTCTCCTTCTCTCCATCCTCTCATCTCTCCTCACTATATTTGTCTCTCTCTCCTTCTCTCCATCCTCCCATCTGTCCTCTCACTAGATGGATGAGTTGAAGGGGAAGGACCGTGTGGTGTCAGCGTTGGAGAGGGAGCTGGGGGTGCAGGCTGGTTACGCCCAGAAGCTCCAGCTGCAGAAGGAGGCTCTGGATGAACAGCTGGGTCACGTCAGGGAGGCAGAGAGGCACCACAGCAGCCCCAAGAGAGAGGTGGTCCCTGCCCTGGGGGACACCGCTGACTACCTCAACAACCAGGTGAGGACAGCCCCATGAAAATACACACGCACGCAGGCAGGTACGCACAAACACAAGCACGCGTACACACACACACACACACAAATACACAGGTACACGCAAGCACACACTCGTGCACACACACATTTTACTGGCATGGCATTTTCCAAAAACCTGGTGGTCAACTTATTAACACATTGTCTTCGTCCTTAATAATCTCCTCCATGTTCTGTCTCTCTCTCTCTCTCTCTCTCTCTCTCTCTCGCTCTCTTTCTCTATCTTTCCGTCTCCCCCCCCCTCTCTCTCTCCATCTTTCCACCCCCCCCCTCTCTCTCTCTCTCTCTCAGGAGGTGGAAGAACTTCGCGATGCGAGGAGGTTCCAGCTGAAGATAGCTGAGCTCCACTCTGTTACCAGGAAGCTGGAGGACAGAAACACACTGCTGGCTGATGAGAGGAATGAACTGGTGAGGAACACACACACCTGCAGAAAATCACTTGGTGGATAACGGAACATTGTAGGGACATTATGGGAACATTGAAGGGATGTTATGGAAATATGCAGGTATATGGAAATAACTTGTCAGTCTACATATCTCATCTATCGATTTCTGTATTTTTCTCTTTCTTTCTCCTTCCATCTCTCTCGCTCTCTCTCTCCTTCCATCTCTCCCTTCATCTGTCAGTTGAAGCGGGTGCGTGAGGCAGAGAGTCAGATGAAGCCGCTCTTAGATAAATATAAGAGGATGTCGAAGAAGAACAATGATCTCCAACAGACTCTGCAGCGCATGGAGGATAAACTCAAGAACCTCAGCAGAGGGAACGCAGAGATGGTGAGGGAACCAGACATAACCTTCTTGGTCTACTTTGCTTGTCTCCTTTCCTTGTCTCATCTCCTTCATGACTAGGGGAGGACAATGTTGATAAGTGTAACAGAAGTATAGGCAATGCTTTGATATTTCTGAATGGATTAAGAGGAACCACATTGTAGGGACCATGTGAAATGGAGGCAAAGGGAGACCTCCAGTGGTCATCTAAGGAAAGGGCAAGAGCCCTACAAGAGATGTTAGCCAGTATCTGTGTGAATCAGTATTTGCATTTCTCCTTGATTACAAAGCCACATTGCACAAGTTAAAGTAATGAGTCACGGTTCAGGAAATGCTGTCTCTCTCTCTCTCTCTCTCTCAATTCAATTCAATTCAATTCCAGGGGCTTTATTGGCATGGGAAACATATGTTTACATTGCCAGAGCAAGTGAAATGGATAAACCAAAGTGAAATAAACAATAAAAAGTGAACAGTAAATATTACACTCAGAAGTTCCAAAATAATAGAGACATTTCAAATGTCATATTATGTCTATATACAGTGTTGTAACGATGTGCAAATAGTTCAAGTACAAAAGGGAAAATAAATAAACATAAATATGGGTTGTATTTACAATGGTGTTTGTTCTTCACTGGTTGCCCTTTTCTTGTGGCAACAGGTCACAAATCTTGCTGCTGTGATTGCACACTGTGGTATTTCACCCAATAGATATGGGAGTTTATCAAAATTGGATTTGTTTTCGAATTCTTTGAGGGTCTGTGTAATCTGAGGGAAATATGTGTCTCTAATATAGTAATACATTTGGCAGGAGGTTAGGAAGTGCAGCTCAGTTTTCACCTTATTTTGTGGGCAGTGTGCCTACGGCGACCTTTCTCAATAGCAAGGCTATGCTCACTGAGTCTGTACATAGTCAAAGCTTTCCTTCATTTAGGGTCAGTCACAGTGGTCAGGTATTCTGCCACTGTGTACTCTCTGTTTAGGGCCAAATAGCATTCTTATGTTTTTCCCCAAACACCACTTTCCATCAATTTGTAAAGCAGACCCCCATGCTAAATTGAGTCAAAAGCTTCAAAGCATCTCTCTCTCGACCTCACACTCGAGTCGCTTACCCCTGAGAATGTCTCTCTCCTCACCTCCATCTCTCTCTTTCCCCCTCCCTCTCTCTCTTCCCCTCTCCCCTCCCTCTCTCCCCCCTCCCTCCCTCCCTCCCCCCCCCCCCCCCTCTCTCTCCCCCTTCCCTCCCTCTCTCTCCTCTCTCCCCTCTCCCTCCCTCCCCCCTCCCTCTCTCTCTCCCTCTCTCTCTCCCCCCCCTCCCTCCCTCTCTCCCCCTCCCTCCCTGAGTCAAAAGCTTCAAAGCATCTCTCTCTCGACCTCACACTCGAGTCGCTTACCCCTGAGAATATCTCCCTCCTCACCTCCATCTCTCTCTTTCCCACTTCCTCTCTCCCTTCCCCCTCCCTCTCTCCCTTCCCCCCTCCCTCTCTCCCTTCCCCCCCCTCTCACCCCCTTCCCCCCCCTCTCACCCCCTTCCCCCTCTCTCCCTCCCACCCCCTTCCCCTTCTCTCCCTCCCTCCTCTCTCTCCCTCCTTCCCTCTCTCTCTTCCTCCCTCCCTCTCCCCCTCAGAAGGAGAAAGTGCACTCTTGTACCCAGCAGCCTCAGCAGCTGAAGAGGCCTACCTCACTGACAGACCTAAGTCAGGCCCACGAGGAACAGGAAGTAGAGTTCCTCAAGCTGCAGGTTGCCGAGCAACGAGGCATCATCGACGAGCTCACGCAGGTCAGGGAGACACTCCGTCATTGCAGTTTACCTGATCTTTAAACCACCAGAACTTCCAAACAACAGGGCATTGACAGAATCATATTGTAGTGAGATTAGTGAATATGGGCACCCGCCTAGCTCATGGGTTCTTAAACAAACAGGCAGACATGTTGTTGTATTTTACTACAGTACATTGAAACAGTGGAATAAAATGTCTGCCGCTAGGGTGAGTGTACTGTTTGGTAACATGTTGGTCTTCTGTACCCTTGGGCTGCCCTCCAGACCCTCTCGCCAGCCAGCCACTCACTGCCCTCTCTCTGCTCTAATCACCTTTAATCCGAGCCTGTTGCTAATTTACTCATTAGCACAGTGATGTTCTGCTGGCTCCTTGCTGCTGATTTTATAGGGGAATGGAAACACTAGGATGTATTACCCCAGCTAACTAACTGTAAATCGCCATATTGGCATTGTTGCTTCACTGGCAGGAGAGAAAAATTTGGAACTCTCCAAAATGGCTGAATTTACCGAGTAGCTCCAAGTCCATTTCCGGAGACCTTCTCCCTTACCTCACCTCGCTCATCAACACATCCTTGACCGCTGACTATGTCCCTTCCGTCTTCAAGAGAGGGAGAGTTGCACCCCTTCTCAAAAAACACTCGATCCCTCCGATGTCAACAACTACAGACCAGTATTCCTTCTTTCTTTTCTCTCCAAAACTCTTGAGCGTGCCGTCTTTAGCCAACTCTCTTGCTATCTCTCTCAGAATTACCTTCTTGATCCAAACCAGTCAGGTTTCAAGACTGGTCATTCAACTGAGACTGCTCTTCTCTGTGTCACGGAGGCTCTCCGCACTGCTAAAGCTAACTCTCTCTCCTCTGCTCTTGTCCTTCTAGACCTGTCTGCTGCCTTTGATACTGTGAACCATCAGATCCTCCTCTCCACCCTCACTGAGTTGGGCATCTCCGGCGCGGCTCACTCTTGGATTGCGTCTTACCTGACAGGTCGCTCCTACCAAGTGGCGTGGCGAGAATCTGTCTCCGCACCACGTGCTCTCACCACTGGTGTCCCCCAGGGCTCAGTTCTAGGCCCTCTCCTATTCTCGCTATACACCAAGTCACTTGGCTCTGTCATATCCTCACATGGCCTCTCCTATCATTGCTACGCAGACGACACACAACTAATCTTCTCCTTTCCCCCTTCTGATAACCAGGTGGCGAATCGCATCTCTGCATATCTGGCAGACATATCAGTGTGGATGACGGATCACCACCTCAAGCTGAACCTCGGCAAGATGGAGCTGCTCTTCCTCCCGGGGAAGGACTGCCCGTTCCATGATCTCGCCATCACGGTTGACAACTCCGTTGTGTCCTCCTCCCAGAGTCTAAAGAGCCTTGGCGTGACCCTGGACAACACCCTGTCGTTCTCCGCTAACATCAAGGCGGTGACCCGATCCTGTAGGTTCATGCTCTACAACATTCGGAGTACGACCCTGCCTTACACAGGAAGCGGCACAGGTTCTAATCCAGGCACTTGTCATCTCCCGTCTGTATTACTGCAACTCGCTGTTGGCTGGGCTCCCTGCCTGTGCCATTAAACCCCTACAACTCATCCAGAATGCCGCAGACCGTCTGTTGTTCAACCTTCCCAAGTTCTCTCACGTCACCCCGCTCCTCCGCACACTTCACTGGCTTCCAGTTGAAGCTCGCATCTGCTACAAGACCATGGTGCTAGCCTATGGAGCTGTGAGGGGAACGGCACCTCCGTACCTTCAGGCTCTGATCAGTCCCTACACCCAAACGAGGGCATTGCGTTCATCCACCTCTGGCCTGCTGGCCCCCCTACCTCTGCGGAAGCACAGTTCCCGCTCAGCCCAGTCAAAACTGTTCGCTGCTCTGGCACCCCAATGGTGGAACAAGCTCCCTCACGACGCCTGGACAGCAGAGTCACTCACCACCTTCCGGAGATACTTGAAACCCCACCTCTTTAAGGAATACCTGGGATAGGATAAAGTAATCATTCTACCCCCCCTTACCCCACCCCCCAAAAAAGAAAAACATATTGTAAAGTGGTTATCCCACTGGCTATAAGGTGAATGCACCAATTTGTAAGTCGCTCTGGATAAGAGCGTCTGCTAAATGATGTAAATGTAAGTCTGAGAATTAGTTTATATCAGAGAATGAAATAATGTTAGTTAGGGAGCCAATAAACCTACTGAAGCTGTTCATGTTTGAGCAGATCGTTGCCCCAGATCAGAGTTTGTTCTCGTAGCAGTAACAATACAGATATGCCGCCTGAAACACCTCAGCTAGAGGGTCGGCGTAGCGGTGACACAAACTGGTGTGAGTTCGGATGCTGCCAGATAATGGCTAGAGTGTGTGTGTTGTAGAGAGATGGTGGCGATACAGCACAAAATCCTAGCGGATGGTGGCTGTATTACATCCAGTCAGAGGTTCCTGTCAGTCTGTCTGGATGGCGACGTATTGGACGTGTCAATAATCCTTATGAAGGACTTCCTGGCAGAAGAAGTTACTCGACCAGTCAGCAGCCAGTATGCCAGTTAAATAATTGCTGAAATGTTCCTTGATTATAAATTGTTTAAAGTTAACATCAGTAGTGGGTAGGTGCTCAATATATATAATCAGTAACCTATAACGATGTTTATCACCAGCGCTATGGTAACGCATTCACCTTTTGATTCGACAACCATCGCAGACAGCATCATGATTAATGAAAAATCATGCATTGTGATTTAGTTTCGGTATCAGACTAACTTTTCTTATGATTTTGTTTGGAGAGCATACAGGCTGGCAGCTTATCGCCAGTTCACCCTATGGGCACAAGGGATAATTGGACGAGGTGTACGGCGTGGCATTTACATAGGGTTTGAGTTTGAATAAAACCAGTTCATTTAGTAAATCTAGCATGTTGTAATTTTTTTCAAGACATAGGCCTAACACATGCGCCTTATGTAAAAATGATATTAGTTTGCTTGTCCACTATAACAACAGGTTCAAGCTTAACCAGATAAACTTGCTTTGAAGATAAAACTACTTTCAACACACACTAACCCAGAGTCCCTGTTGCTAGAGTAGTGACTTCAACTAGCTTTGGCTGCCATCTATTGGAAAGGAATGGTAACTACACTGGACAGCTAGTTGGAGTCAAAGGAGAATTGTATAATATATGCCATTTAGCAGACGCCTTTATCCAAAGCGAACTGGGTACATGGTAGTGGAAATAGATAATAGAAACGGGATTACAAAATACATAGTCAATTACAGGGTTATTAAGGTGTTTTTACAAGTTCCAAGAAGAGAAGAGGATTCACATGAAAGGCTTGTGATTGCAAGTCTTTGCCTCATGCACAAGATCAATAGACAAACAGCAGCATACCTTAAAGGGGCAATCAGTAGTTACTACATCCATTTTTGCACTTATAAATGTATGATATGTAACCATTGATTTTTGAATAATCTAATTTATAAATGCCTCATGAGCTTAGTTCAACTGTCGTACCCCACCAGAACCCCAAATATAAGCTCCAACGTTTGTAAACAAAGAAAATGTAAACAAACACAGTATAGCCTCAAAACATAGTTGAAACTATAATGTTGATATCATGGATGGTCAGTCCTTGCATCAATAGCTCTGTCTATGAATTTGAGAGTGGTTACATTTCTCCAGCCCCATCCCTCAGCTTTTTACCGAAAGAGGAGCAGGGAGTCCCTTTGTTATTGTTTCTAATGCTAATTGCCACTTTAATAAGGTATATTGGAGATTAAATACACACCAAAATATGTTACGGATACTATAAAAATGTCACATCACTGAGACCGTTATTTATACACAGCATGCAGCACAGCAATCAATCAATCAAATGTATTTTACAAAGCTCTTTTTTACATAAAAAATATAACCACAGTGGTTATAGAGGGTGCAACAGTTCAACACCTCAGGAGCAAATGTCAGTTGGCTTTTCATAGCTGAGCATTCATAGGTTGAGACAGCAGATCCGGGAGAGAGAGAGTCGAAACAGCAGGTCTGGGACAAGGTAGCACTTTCGTTGAAACGAGTAAAAAAATCAGTGGAAAAACAATTCCACTCCGATTCCCTTTATGGATGTGTGTATCTTTGAATTCGCTGTTGAATGGCCTGCTCCTTCTCCATTTTCGGAACACCAGCCCGCTCCCCCAAAGTGACCACCACTCTCTCTCTTTGGGCACTCAGGAGAGTCCGCTGGGATGGTCCTAGAGCCAGATAGAAGTTACACAAATCATTTTAGGTAATTTCTCTCTATGTCTACATCTTACCATTGGCACAGCGGTCAACGATGCCGTGTTGGAGCTCAGACCGGAAACACCATGTCTTCTCCTCCTTGATGGGTTTCACCACAAACGCCCTGGCAGCCTTGGAGAACTCTTGCTTGAAACGGAGCACTCCCTCCTTTGTTGGAGCCTGCTGTCTGTCCACCGAATAATTGTGGTCCAAGGCAGCCACTTGGAGTCTTGTGACCATCCCCTGCTGGCCGAACTTGTTCCTCTTGGGCACGTATTTAGTGTACAGGGCATGTACACTCTCGAGTTCACCTGTCTGAACACACTTTGTCACATACAAAAGAAAATATCAAATTAATGTAACTAGAGATTAATAAGTAGGCTACTACAATTATACTGTTACTGATTTTATTAAATCAATCGGTTGTAATTATTCACATAGGAATGCACAAAAAAACAAAAACAAGGGTTTTGTGATGTGGTGAACTTCAGTGATCCACTTTTCTTTTAGCACCTGGACACTCCCACCAGCAGTCGTGGCACAGTACCACAAGTGGTGTGTTAATGCCCTCACCCATGGCAGTACCTGAGACACAGGGAATAAGTGAGACCCCTGTGTCACTGACTTGAATCATCATAATCATATAGTTCTGACTTTACTATAAAATATATGACAGTACTTCTGGCTTCCCAATGGCCACCAGCTTTTTCCTCACACCTTTGGCAATGTGTCACAGGTCATACTCATGCCAGATATCAGCATGTGAGTCCCTCAAGTGCACCCTCACACTTGGATGCCTGTCAGTGGCCAGAGTTTCAATACTGCATCCATGGGCCTGTTAGTAATAATGATTTTATTATTACATTTACATTTACGTCATTTAGCAGACGCTCTTATCCAGAGCGACTTACAAATTATTATTCTCCTAAAGGTACCTATGTCCTCTTCATACAGCCACCAAATACACACTTACATCCCTTAGGCTAGCTACAAAATATAGGTTAGGCTATAGCTGACCTCAACGTGTTGCAGGCATCTCTCTAATCCCTCCGTCTCCAACCAGTAGCTGTTCTTCACTTCGGTCACATGCACAGTCTCCTGGGCGAGGATCAGGTGGGAAGCAGAGTCCAGGATGGTGTAAGTGCCAAAGGAGGCACAAGGCCTGGCGAATCACACCGTGCGTCTCCAGATACGATTAGTGGACTGTCACCAATTGTAGCCAGAATGGCCTCAATGTGCTGGGTCCACATGTAGTTAACCTCTGGCACAATGTAGATGCTCTGTTGGTTTGCGAACTGTCACAGTGACATGGACACCAGGCTGAGGAGGTGACATGTTTCCACAAAAGTGGAGTGGGAGCCGCCAGTAAGGGAGACCGCTGACGGCATCAACAGATTCCCTGCAAACAACTTTCCCACACTGGTCTGGGACTCCCACTTCCTCCTGTGGCCGACAACACACTGTCTCCATGGTGATGGCAAAACCACTTATTTTCAGGGATGAACTGATGACACCTGCTCGACATCCTGGCTCAAGGCAGACATTGAACAACTCCTTCAGCTTGCTATCAAAGACTATGTATTTCGGATCTTGCACACACTCTTTGATAGTATATCTTGGCTCGCACTGTGATGATTGTGATTCTGAGCTCAGGTTCATACAGCGAGTTCTGGTCTTCGTTGATCTCACTCTCCGTCAGCTCCATCTGTGGCGTATAGGGG
Source organism: Coregonus lavaretus (assembly GCF_964263955.1). NCBI lineage: Eukaryota > Metazoa > Chordata > Actinopteri > Salmoniformes > Salmonidae > Coregonus > Coregonus lavaretus. Next base: position 18,721,331 of record NC_140016.1, read on the forward strand.
CAGGACTCGGTTGTATACTGATGGTCGTGAGCTCAATCTAGCTGGGCCTCGAGCTCTTTAGTGATGGTCCCAGTGGACCTCTTCTCCACCGCAGCACAGGAACAGTCTGGCATGCTGTACTAACCGTTCTTTCCTGTTGGTAGAAAACAATTAAGGCATCTATTAGGCTATAGGTATATTCAAGAATCACTGCATATACTGTAGATTGTCCATTTTATATCCAAAATGGCCTCAGGGATGACAGACTGTGTCTGGAAATAAACAATAGCCTTAAAAATAACATGGATTTGCTTGTACCTCCTCTGCCTCCTCCTGCACAGTCTCCTCCAGGATGAAACTCTTTTCAGGTATAAAGATGTCATCCTGAAAACAAACAAACGTTTTGTTAAGACAATTGAACCCAAATATATCAGTTGGCGTTAACAATCTACCTGTCTTGTATGCTATGTCAACACACACACACACAGCAAATACAGGGACATTTATTTTTCAGCAAAAATTAGCTATGTCAACTTCAGTTTAGCTAAATTAGGTGGAGCTAACAAACCATTCCAAAAACAAAACTGTCAACAAAATGTATTACAGTACTTGACTGAGATGGAAGCTAGCTACAGTAACTACCTAATAACAGGGCTACACAGAGAAACTGTGTTGCAATTTTAGTGCAATTTTAGTTGCAGTTGAGTTACTTGCTAACGTTAGTTGCTGGGGGGTGTTACACAAAACACTTCAGACGCAATTAGCTAGTTACCTTCAACTAGAGTTGCAACAAAGTTGTCCAGTGTCTAACGCTAGCCTAGTCAACAACAGTCATGACTCATGACCGGTTAACGTTACCTCAGGTTCCATTGACTCGCGTCGCCTCCGTTCAGTCCGGCTTTTGCTTGACTCGGAAGTCAGCGATGTTGATGATGGTCGGTCTGTAACCCATACAACATAACCATCGAAATTGAAAATGGAGCGGCAAGCAGAGGGCTTCAACGTAGGCCTATGACTCCTTTCCATTCGAAACTCCCGGTTGCCGCATCGAAAGTGCCCTTCATCGCAAAGTCTTCCTCCGCGATGTGCTGGCTGCAGATCCTGCTAGCTCGAGCTGACACGTCCTTCCTCTTCAGGACATGGAGCCACTTCTTGAAAAGTTGTGGGTCCTTGGGCAGCCTATGGTAGCTTACCGAGGGATTTATTTTGGAGCCAATTCCTACAGCCTGGTGCTATACAGTTCATGTTTGAATTACTACTTGTTATTGCCATCTTCGTTGTCTGCACCTAACCTCACTCTCTTCGATTCACTCTCCGCGCGAAAACTACATACCACAGACAATTAGCTGATTCCTGCCAGTGACGCTCTGGCGTCAGTCGTTACTATGGCAATTTAAAATGGTGCTGACCATAGATCAAATAAACCTTGTCGACGATCAAAATACTAAATATAGAAATGGTTTTATGTCAAATGCACGTTTATTATTAGTGGATTGAATAAATCTCTTTGCTTAGATTTATTTCGTAAAGTGTTTCCATTCCCCTTTTAAGTTGTTTACATTATTCTGGATTGCCCCAACATGTCCGGACCTGGGGGCAGGTGTTGGACACACAACTATTTTTACCTTCTCCAACTCTGGTTGTTCCCATAAAGAATCCTACCCGTCTCACTTTTTACCATGGGCGCATTTTGACAAGCCTAAATCAAATAGTATTTATATTCTGTCCCCAGTATTCCACACACAGGGGATGATGATGGCCTCGATTAGTACAATTAGTTTGTCAGGTTAAGGATCAGTCCCACGTCAATCAGAGCCTTCTCATACAAAAACGATGCATGTTGTCTAATCTCAAAGGCTAGAAATCCTAAATTGCTCCTTTCTGCACAGGAACGTGACAGACTGATGCTCTGCAAAAAGAAACGAAGAAAAACCTTCAAGCTACCACCTAAAGTAAGACTACTGCTCCCTCTACCATTCTGTTTGTGTGTGTGTGTGTGTGTGTGTGTGTGTGTGTGTGTGTGTGTGTTTTGTTTTATAGTGTTTCTTTGTTGTGTTCTATGTCTCTGGTCACACACTTCTGGTCCAGCGGTGTTGTCACTAAGCAACAGTCTCTTCTCATGTTGCTGATGCGCTGGTTCTGTCTAATTGGGGTCAGATGGTGCGCGTGCGTGCATGGGTTCCTAAGTGTGTGTGACTGTGTTTAATTAGGCTCATGGGGAACAAAGACACCTGTTTGTTAATCTCTTCCAAACTCTGATCACTGGGATGACGGCTCAACTTGGGATGGGGAGGGGCTTTAGCGGGGGAATTAGTGGAGAACAATTGAAGGGTTACTCCGTAGCAATGCAAATATCACGGTACAGCTATATGGACACTCAATCATTACGCTATTTTTTATTGGTAAATTTACAAACATATATATAATGATAAATAGACTTGAAATTTGTATCTCATTATGGTGTATGGTGAAATAAGTATAGCCAGTTATAATTGTAATGGCTTAGCTGATAATAACAAAAGAAGAACAATATTTACATGGCTCAAAGAGAAGGAATATAATATCTATTGTATACAGGAAACTCATTCAACAATTCGAGATGAAGTAGCGTGGAAAAAAGAATGGGGGGGGGAAATATACTTCTCCCATGGGCTAAGAAATTCAAAAGGGGTGATGATATTAATTAATAGTAATTTCGATCCGAATGTGCAAATTGTCCAAATAGATACGCAAGGTAGATGGATTATTTTAAATATGGTATTGGACAATAAACAGATATGGCTCATTAACCTTTACGGACCAAATAATGATGATCCACAATTCTTTGACAATATATATAATAAATTATCAAGCCTGCAAGCAACTCAAGACAATATTATTATGGTGGGGGATTATAATACTGTTTTAAATAGCTCAATGGACCGAAAAGGAAATCACACCACAAACAATCACCCACATGCTCTTAAGGAAATTGTGAATGTCATGGATACATTAGAACTAGTAGATATATGGAGGCTTAAATATGCTGATCTAGTGAGATATACATGGCGGAGACTGAATCAAGCTAGTCGTCTTGACTTCTTTCTTATCTCATTCTCGTTGGCACCAAAAGTAAAAAAAGTGTTGATAGGGGACAGAATGCGGTCGGACCATCATATAATAGGCATATACATTACTCTGACTGAATTTCCACGTGGGCGAGGATATTGGAAATTTAATCAAAGCCTATTAGATGATAATTTATTTATAATTAGAACAAAGGAATTTATAACTGACTTTTTCCAACATAACTTAGGTACAGCGAATCCCCTTATTGTATGGGACACCTTTAAATGTGCCTTTAGAGGCCATGCAATTCAGTACTCATCTCGAAAACAAAAGCAATTTAGGTCAAAAGAGTTTATACTAAGAAAGGAAATAGAAAGTCTAACAGAACAGATAGATGGCAATAAAAACTGTAACATAGAGGCTCAGAATAAATTAGAGGAAAAACAAAAAGAAATGGAAAAACTTATTCAAGAAAGATCAAGTGTAATATATTATAAAAATAAAGCAAACTGGATGGAATATGGGGAAAAATGCACAAAATTCTTTTTTAATCTTCAACATAGGAATGCTACCAAAAAGAACTTAATGAAACTGGTTACAATTGACGGAGTCACCCATAATTCACCTAATGATATTTTGAAGGAAGAAACAAAGTATTTTAAGCATATGTTTTCTTTTCAGTCGCCTCCATCTCCTCTAACTGAAGCTAATTGTAGAGATTTTTTTCCTATTGATAATGTCAAATTAACAGCCACACAGAAATACTCATGTGAAGGTGAAATTACAGAGGAGGAACTTCTGGATGCAATTAAAGACTTTAAGTCCGGGAAAACTCCAGGGTTGGATGGCATACCAATCGAGGTATACCAAACCTTTTTTGAAATACTAAGAGGACCGTTATTAGCATGTTTTAACCACTCCTATGTAAATGGTAGATTATCTGACACTCAAGAAGAAGGTCTGATCTCATTATTACTGAAACAGGATACAAGTGGAAAATATAAAGATCCAGTCCATTTACAAAATTGGAGGCCCCTTACACTTCAGTGTTGTGATGCAAAAATCCTAGCAAAATGTATAGCGCATAGAATTAAAAAGGTATTGTCGGATATTATTCATTCTAATCAGACAGGTTTTTTACATGGAAGATACATTGGAGACAATATAAGGCAAGTATTGGAAACAATAGAACACTATGGAAAATATGGGAAACCAGGCCTGCTATTCATAGCAGACTTCGAAAAGGCATTTGATAAAGTTCGACTGGAATTCATATATAAATGCCTGGAGCATTTCAATTTTGGAGAATCTCTTATAAAATGGGTCAAAATCATGTATAGTAACCCTAGGTGTAAAATAGTAAATAATGGCTATTTCTCAGAAAGTTTCAAACTGTCAAGAGGAGTGAAACAAGGTTGTCCACTATCGGCATATCTATTTATTGTGGCCATCGAGATGTTAGCTATTAAAATCAGATCCAATAATAATATCAGAGGATTAGAAATACAGGGCTTAAAAACAAAGGTGTCATTGTACGCAGATGATTCATGTTTTCTTTTAGATCCACAACTAGAATCCCTCCACAGCCTCATAGAGGATCTAGATACATTTTCTAACCTCTCTGGATTAAAACCAAATTATGACAAATGTACTATATTACGTATTGGATCACTAAAAAATACAATTTTTACATTACCATGTAGTTTACCAATAAAATGGTCTGATGGTGATGTGGATATACTCGGAATACATATCCCAAAGGAAATAAATGATCTCACTTCAATAAATTTTAATAGAAAGTTAGCAAAAATTGATAAGATCTTACTACCATGGAAAGGAAAATACCTGTCAATTTGTGGAAAAATCACCCTGATTAACTCTTTAGTATTATCCCAGTTTACCTATTTGCTTATGGTCTTGCCTACGCCTAGCAAACAGTTTTTTAAATTATATGACAAAAAAATATTCAATTTTATTTGGAACGGCAAGCCAGACAAAATTAAAAGAGCATATTTATATAATGAATATGAATTCGGAGGACAGAAATTATTAAATATTAAAGCATTAGACCTATCACTAAAATCTTCAGTCATCCAAAAGTTATACTTAAATCCGAACTGGTTCTCAAGCAAATTAGTAAGATTGTCTCACCCACTGTTCAAGAAAGGCCTTTTTCCCTTTATTCAGATTACAACCTCTCACTTTCAGTTATTTGAAAAGGAAATAATCTCCCAAATGTCACTATTTCTAAAACAAGCCATAGAAAGTTGGTTACAATTTCAATTTAATCCTCCAGAAACGACAGAACAAATAATGCAACAAATATTGTGGTTAAATTCAAATATACTAATTGACAAAAAACCTATATTTATTGACAGAATGTTTAAAAAAGGTATAATCTTCGTAAATGATATCATCGGTAGGACTGGTGGAGTTATGTCGCACATGCAGCTCATAAAAACATATGGAAATGTCTGCTCTACCCAAAATTACAACCAAATAATTGCAGCCATACCGCAAAAGTGGAAGAGGAAAGTTGAAGGGGGAGAAAGTAAGGAACTTGTCTGTCGGCCTTGCATTAAAGAACATAATTGGTTAAGGAAAACTGTGATAAATAAAAAAGTATATCAGTTTCACTTAAGGACCAAAGGATTGACAGCAGTCCCATATAGATTGCAAAATAGTTGGGAAGAGATCTTTTGACGTACCGATCCCATGGCATAGTGTTTATGAACTGACACGCAAAACGACACCGGATTCAAAAATTAGAATCTTTCTATTTAAATTATTATATAAAATTCTTGCTACCAATAGAATGTTATTTATATGGGGGATACAATCTTCCCAGCTCTGCAGATTTTGCTGTGAAGAGATAGAATCATTAGATCATTTGTTTTGGTTCTGTCCATTTGTAGCTTGTTTTTGGACACAGGTCCAGGAATGGCTAAAGGATTGCAATATTTACCTGGAACTAACCTTGCAGATAGCATTACTGGGTGATCTGAAAAGTCATAGTCAATCAATCAATAATATAATAATACTTTTAGCAAAAATGTTTATTTTTAATTCACAATCTGTAGAAGCAATGAGAATAGAAAGGTTCAGAACTTTTGTAAAACATCACAGTATGGTTGAAATATATATGGCAAATAGAAATCCTATATGGATGGTGTTAAGAGATAGATGGGAGGTATTGAATAGAGTTGAAGGATGGGACTAATAACAAATAACAACAAATAATAACAAAGATAGCTAATAATGTAAGCATACTGTGTCCATAATAAGTATATAGGTTGTATGTTGGGAGCTTTTGGGAAGGAGCACAGTTAGAAAGATATGGCATTTAGAGGCAAACCGGATGGACATCATGAAGATGATCGGAGAGGTTGAGAGTAGAAGAAGTTCAGGAGAAAAAAAATAAATAGATGTATATATGTATATATATATATATATATATATATATATATATATGTATATGTATGTATGTATGTATGTATGTATGTATGTATGTATGTGTATATATATATATATATATATATATATATATATATATATATATATATATATATATATATATATATATATATATATATATATATAGAATTATTGTAAAATTAACTCTGTCCATAAGGTGTAGATAGTGAGTATGGACCGGAAGTAGAGGCCTGGGCGTTGTTGTTCACTAATTTACTCCAAGTAGGGAAAGGATGGTGGGGTTGAAAAGTAATAAAGGGGAATATATATATATAAAAAATAAAAATAAATATGGGGGATTGGAAGTGATGCAGACAATTACATTGATAGAAGATACAATCTATCTGCAATATTAAGCTGATCCTTCCCCCCGAAAAAAAAATAAAATAAAAAATAAAAAAAAATAAACATTAAAAAAAAACAAAATTAAATCTCTTCCTAACTCAGTCAGAATGATAGGTAGATGAGGTGTTGATGATCAGGACAGGAGAGGAGGAGCGATTCGAGCAATTGGGCTGGGTCCTCGAGAGAGGTAGCAGAGTCGGTGATGTATGTTGCTAAAAGATTTAACACACTCCCTGCATCTATAACTGGAGCTGGTTACTGGGACTCTCACTCTCAAACTGGGAATGGAACGGAACAAACTTACTGGGAGAGTCTGACTGGAATGGGAAAGTACACTGCTGCTACCTCACAGGCCTGGAAACTATCTTAAAGAGGATTGGTGGATGGTAGTTAACACTCCTCTCTCTCTGTGTCTGCTAAGTGCGTGACTGAGACAGCCCTGCCTCAGAGCTCAGTGCTAGAGGACACTATAGATCGCCTTCGAGGATACTATCTTTGTCGGGAGGTTTATGCACCAGTATGTATGAGTATTTCCAGCTCGTCCTCTCCTTCTCCTGATTCATCTGCCTGTGTGCTGTGGTCTGTCTCCTTCTCCTGCGTCATCTGCCTGTGTGCTATGGTCTGGTTCCTTCTCCTGCTTCATCTGCCTGTGTGCTATGGTCTGTTTCTACTTCTCCTGCTTCATCTGCCTGTGTGCTATGATCTGTCCTCTCCTTCTCTGGCTGTCAGGAGATGACCTACAAACACGATGGTAAGGACTTTACTGTAGTACAGTGACTATTGAGCTGACTCCGTGGGTTGGAGCTGAGATCAATGGGAAGGACAATACTGTTGAGTCTATAAGATCAATGGGAAGGATGAGATTAGCCTTTCTTTTTTAGAGATTATTGTGTGGAAGATTTGTGTTTAGTAATCGGATGGTAAGGAATGGGGAAGTGATTGTTCCAAGGTTGATTGACTGTCACAGTGAGTGTTCTGTAGCATAATGTGTTGGCTGTGTGTGTGTGTGTGTGTGTGTGTGTGTGTGTTTTCAAATAGTCTTCTCTCCTATCGTTTGTGTGTGTGTGTAAATCAATATATTACAGCTAATCGCTCTCTTTTTCTCTCCCCCCTCTCTCTCTCTCTCTCTCTCTCTCTCTCTCTCTCTCTCTCTCTCTCTCTCTCTCTCTCTCTCTCTCTCTCTCTCTCTCTCCCTCCTCCCCTCTCTCTCTCTCCCTCCTCCTCTCTCTCTCTCTCTCCCTCCTCCTCTCACTCCCCTCTTTCTCTCTCCCCCCTCCTCTCTCCCTCCCCCTCCTCTCTCTCTCTCTCTCTCTCTCTCTCTCTCTCTCTCTCTCTCTCTCCCTCCCCCCTCCTCTCTCTCTCTCTCGCTCTCTCTCTCCCCCCTCTCTCTCTCTCCCCCCTCTCTCCCTCTCTCTCTCTCTCTCCCTCCTCCTCTCTCCCTCCTTCTCTCTCTCTCTCTCCCCCCTCCTCTCTCCCTCTCTCTCTCCCCTCTCTCGATCCCCCCTCCTCTCTCTCTCTCTCTCTCTCTCTCTCTCTCTCTCTCCAGAGGCATGTTGTGGAGACATATTTTGGATTTGATGAGGAGTCTGTGGACTCTGAGACGTCGTCTCTGACCTCTTACAACACTGACCTCACAGACTGCACCCCTGCCACGCCCGAGGAGGACCTGGAGGATGTAAGTGTGTTTGGTGTTCTCAGGTGTGTGTGTTTGACCATGTGTTTGACCATGCCAGGATAGTGGGTTAAATTCCCCGGACCAACCGTGCGTAAAATGTATACACGCTTGACTGTAAGTCACTTTGGATAAAAGCTTCTGCTGTATGGCATGTTATGTATTGTATTCATTCCCCAGGGTGTATCTCGTGAAGAGTCAGAGCTGCGCTTCAGACAACTGACCAGAGAGTACCAGGCTCTCCAGCGGGCCTACGCCCTCCTACAGGAACAGACTGGGGGGTCACATGACGCTGAGAGAGAGGCCAGGGTGAGTAACTTTAACCCTTAACTCCTACGGCCTACCCTTGATATCCCTCAGTAGACTCCAAATGTGACCATCACTGTCTTGGAAGGCTGCAGGGTGTGCAGGCTTTTGTTCCAGCCCAGCACTAACTCACCCGATTGAACTAACTTGACTCTGGTCTCTGATTGGCTGCATTCCCCTTCCCCCAGAACCGTGAGCAGCTGCAGGCGGATCTGATTGGGTGCCAGGCGAAGATCGCCGACCTGGAGAAGGCATTGGCCGAGAGGGGGCAGGTAAAAGAGGAAAAGGGTGGGGAGAAGACGGGGAGGTCCCTGGCTGCTCCGCTCTCATTGGCCCTGCTGCTTGTCTGTCTGGGGGCTTTGCTTTTCGCCTGGTGCTACGCCGACCGGATCTGCCGCAGGATCCTGTGATGTCACTCTGATGACGTCACAACTCTGCCTTGTGTGCATGCTCCACTGTTGTTGACAGTATTTTCATTTATATGGTCTATTTTCTCTGGAAAATAGAATCAGCATTTATCTACTCATGATCATGAGCAAACTGATTGAATGATACGTCCTCATGCTAAGCAAATCAGCCAGTCATATCAAATTGTACCTACCATTTACAAATATGACTCTGAAGACACAAGGTTAATAAAAAAAAAACATGTATTGTCTTAATTATATCACATTATGTGGAAATCATCTTAAATCAGTTCCTCTGTAAAGATATATCAATTTGATTATTTCCTTGTATTAGTAATCATATTTGTAAAAGCACAGAGTGAAATACGTTTTGAGAAGTGTATATGGATTTTGGGGTCAAAACCAATGGATGCCAAATGCATCATAATGCAAATCACATATATTGTTCAATCTTATTGTTGATTGCTCAGCCTGATATCAATAGATTGAATAGATCTAAGACCGAGCAGCGTTTCACAGAGGTCGAAACTCATAGCAACCTCCATCATTCTCTGGTACCTGTTGCATGCCTCACATATACTGCATGTTTCCTGTTTGTGTCACTGTGGCCTTGTTGCACTTTTTGTTGCACTGCTCTCACCACTGGTGCCTCAATATTCCTGATTCTCTGTTCAGCATGACTTCTGAGCACTTTTCTCTGTAATTCTGGTGGTGGACTTTCTCTCTGTTTCTTTTTGGTTCAATAAAACCATGTTACAGCAAAATCTTTTGTGTTTGTCTTGTGGTTGCATGCGTGTGTTCACTATTTGAATGCATTATTTCACTTATTTTGGCCTTGTGGGTCTCAGTTCAGAAACGGACAGTTTGGGCTATTACTGACCAGGTGTGGCTGAATCTCTTTAGGTTGAGGTGCTCATGCATGTACATTGTACAGTATCCCCTATGAGTGGCAAGGTGCTCTTTTCTCCCATATGATTCTGTATTGTGATACTTTAGTTTTCCTCTGAGGTGTGTGTAACTGTGTTTCTCCAGGACTCTAAGTGGGTGGAGGAGAAGCAGTACCTCAGCAGGACCAATCAGGAACTCCACAACAAGGTAAGGTACCTCCTACTCCTCTGTCACTCAACACAGTCCTGTGAGCCATCTGGAAGGGAAGGACACTAGGATAGGGAGCATTTGAGTGTATACTTTATTAGATACATTATTTATCCAACGTGGCGGGAAATACAAAAATATGTGTGTGTTTGTAGATGTGTGTGTTACAGCGAGCTGAGTGGAAGCTGCAGGCGGAGGTGCAGGACGCGAGGGACCAGAATGAGTTGCTGGAGTTCAGAGTGCTAGAACTGGAAGTAAGAGAGTGTACCACCATCAAACTGTCCCCAGGGGGCAACACCGGCCTCCAGTCCCCACGCAGGACCTTCATACAGTGACCAGAACACACACACACAAGAGCTCTCGTAGAGGAGGCTGGTGGGAGGAGCTATAGGAGGACGTGTTTACTCCATTCCATTAATTCCATTCCAGCCATTACAACGAGCCCGTCCTCCTATAGCTCCTCCCACCAGCCTCCTCTGGCACGTAGTACCATGTACACACACACACACACACACACAAACATACACACTACTGTGCCTCAACCCATTGTATGTACCTTGTATTTCCTCGCTTTGCTTTCTGACCGCCTTACCATCCCCACTGAACTGGAAAAGTTTTATTTTTTTAATTGAAAGAGAATGTTGTCTTAAGTGAGAATTTTGAATGGAATAAAATGTATTTAAGTTCACCATCCACCCATCTTTGTTCATTTGTCTCTCCTCCTTGCATGTAGTTGTTCTTAAGTTTCTTTATGTTAATTAAAATGTAGTTGTATGCACAACATTCAAATCATCAGTCACACGTGTCCTAGATCTCTTGATTGTTCTCCATAATAGAAGATTATCGACTGCATGGCTTTCCTCCTTTCAGGTTTCACCTACTGTTTCTATCATCAACAAACTCTGCCTTCAACAACTGATGTAGGATATCTTTCATGAGCTCTTTCATATACTTTATTAGAGTTTTTCCTTTTTTTTGTATCATATTAGTATCTTTCATAGTATCCTTTTTTTCTATATTTCATGATAACTTCATAGGAGATACTCGATCACTTCAAGTAAGTCGCTTTGGATAAAAGCGTCTGCTAAATGGCATATTATTATTATTATTATAAGAAGATATATCAAAGAAACTCGTAATGCACACACATAAGGATGGGTGGAATGGACCCAAAGAGCCTCTCAGTCACTTACACTCATCCATTTGAAGTCGCACAGTTTAAGTATGTTTTAAAACCCTATTCTTTGGTTTGCATTTTAAATCATGTTTCTCCACCCACCTCATTTGGACAGATCCTGAGCATGCTAGCCTCATCATGTACAGTGGGGAGAACAAGTATTTGATACACTGCCGATTTTGCAGGTTTTCCTACTTACAAAGCATGTAGAGGTCTGTAATTTTTATCATAGGTACACTTCAACTGTGAGAGACGGAATCTAAAACAAAAATCCAGAGAATCACATTGTATGAGTTTTAAGTAATTAATTTGCATTTTATTGCATGACATAAGTATTTGATCACCTACCAACCAGTAAGAATTCCGTCTCTCATAGACCTGTTAGTTTTTCTTTAAGAAGCCCTCCTGTTCTCCACTCATTACCTGTATTAACTGCACCTGTTTGAACTCGTTACCTGTATAAAAGACACCTGTCCACACACTCAATCAAACATACTCCAACCTCTCCACAATGGCCAAGACCAGAGAGCTGTGTAAGGACATCAGGGATAAAATTGTAGACCTGCACAAGGCTGGGATGGGCTACAGGACAATAGGCAAGCAGCTTGGTAAGAAGGCAACAACTGTTGGCGCAATTAATAGAAAATGGAAGAAGTTCAAGATGACGGTCAATCACCCTTGGTCTGGGGCTCCATGCAAGATCTCACCTCGTGGGGCATCAATGATCATGAGGAAGGTGAGGGATCAGCCCAGAACTACACGGCAGGACCTGGTCAATGACCTGAAGAGAGCTGGGACCACAGTCTCAAAGAAAACCATTAGTAACACCCTACGCCATCATGGATTAAAATCCTGCAGCGCACACAAGGTCCCCCTGCTCAAGCCAGCGCATGTCCAGGCCCGTCTGAAGTTTGCCAATGACCTTCTGGATGATCCAGAGGAGGAATGGGAGAAGGTCATGTGGTCTGGTGAGACAAAAATAGAGCTTTTTGGTCTAAACTCCACTCGCCGTGTTTGGAGGAAGAAGAAGGATGGGTACAACCCCAAGAACACCATCCCAACCATGAAGCATGGAGTTGGAAACATCATTCTTTGGGGATGCTTTTCTGCAAAGGGGACAGGACGACTGCACCGTATTGAGGGGAGGATGGATGGGGCCATGTATCACAAGATCTTGGCCAACAACCTCCTTCCCTTAGTAAGAGCATTGAAGATGGGTCGTGGCTGGGTCTTCCAGCATGACAACGACCCGAAACACACAGCCAGGGCAACTAAGGAGTGGCTCCGTAAGAAGCATCTCAAGGTCCTGGAGTGGCCTAGCCAGTCTCCAGACCTGAACCCAATAGAAAATCTTTGGAGGGAGCTGAAAGTCCGTATTGCCCAGCGACAGCCCCGAAACCTGAAGGATCTGGAGAAGGTCTGTATGGAGGAGTGGGCCAAAATCCCTGCTGCAGTGTGTGCAAACCTGGTCAAGACCCACAGGAAATGTATGATCTCTGTAATTGCAAACAAAGGTTTCTGAACCAAATATTAAGTTCTGCTTTTCTGATGTATCAAATACTTATGTCATGCAATAAAATGCAAATTAATTACTTAAAAATCATACAATGTGATTTTCTGGATTTACAGACCTCTACATGCTTTGTAAGTAGGAAAACCTGCAAAATCGGCAGTGTATCAAATAATTGTTCTCCCCACTGTAAGTACTGTACATCATTCAGTTCAGTTCCCAACCCTGACCTATTCAGTTCAGTTCCCAATCCTGACCCATTCAGTTCAGTTCCCCAACCCTGACCCATTCAGTTCAGTTCCCCAACCCTGACCCGTTCAGTTCAGTTCAGTTCCCAATCCTGACCCGTTCAGTTCAGTTCAGTTCCCAACCCTGACCCGTTCAGTTCAGTTCCCAACCCTAACCCATTCTGTTCAGTTCCCAACCCTGACCCGTTCAGTCCAGTTCAGTTCCCAACCCTGACCCATCCAGTTCAGTTCCCAACCCTGACCCGTTCAGTCCAGTTCAGTTCCCAACCATGACCCATTCAGTTCCTTTCCCAACCATTACCCATTCAGTTCAGTTCCAAACCCTGACCAATTCACTATCATTCTCACTCACCAATCTACCCAACCAGAATATTAGTTGTGAATGTGCTGTCCACTTTAGAGGTCTGGCTGTTGTGGTCTGTAAATTAGATTGGGAGGACTGTGTGTGTGTGTGTGTGTGTGTGTGTGTGTGTGTGTGTGTGTGTGTATGAGGGTGGGGTTAACTGTCCTTGTTGTCCAATAGGAGAGGGAACACAGGCCTCCAGCCATGGGCTTCCACGTGACTACCTTCCCAGAGAACAGCAACAGCGCTCTGCAGATCTTCTGCCACCAGGAGGGCATCAAGGTAACACACAAACCACATACCCTGTCTCCCTCTCGCAGCGTATAGAAACTGGATATGTAATCCCTCTTTAGGATGTGGTTATTCCAGATCTGATGAAGAAACTGGATATCCTGGGAGATAATGGGGTGAGTTTACACTCTCTCCACTGTTCCTAATGCTCTCAATATAATGATCTTACAAAAATTCACAATGCTATTTTCTCCCTCAATTAAAACCTTAATAAATACTTTAATCCTTCCCCCGATCCTCTATATCCATTTCTTGTCTTCTCCTCCTCTCCAGAACTTGCGTAACGAGGAGCAGATTGTCGTCATCCAGGCAGGGACGGTTCTGTCAATGTGTGAGAAGGTCAGTCTCTCCTCCTCCTCCTCCAACAACACTGGAACATTGTTACATTGTGGGAGTCAACCCGCCTGCCCCCTCTTCCTCCTCCTTCTCCTCTTCCTCCTTCTCCCCTTCCTCCTCCTACTCTTCCTCCTCCTTCTCCCCTTCCTCCTCCTACTCTTCCTCCTCCTTCTCCTCTTCCTCCTTCTCCCCTTCCTCCTCCTGCTCTTCCTCCTCCTACTCTTCCTCCTCCTTCTCCCCTTCCTACTCTTCCTCCTCCTTCTCCTCTTCCTCCTTCTCCCCTTCCTCCTCCTACTCTTCCTCCTCCTTCTCCCCTTCCTCCTCCTACTCTTCCTCCTCCTTCTCCTCTTCCTCCTACTCTTCCTCCTCCTCTTCCTCCTCCTTCTCCCCCTCTTCCTTCTCCTCTTCTTCCTCTTCCTCTTCCGTCTCCTCTTCCTCTTCCTTCTCCTCTTCTTCCTCTTCCTCCTCCTCTTCCTCTTCCTCCTCTTCCTCCTCCTTCTCCTCTTCCTCTTCCTTCTCCTTTTCCCCTTCCTCCTCCTACTCTTCCTCTTCCTCCTCCTTCTTCCCTTCCTCCTCCTACTCTTCCTCTTCCTCCTCCTTCTCCTCTTCCTCCTCCTCTTCCTCCTCCTCTTCTTCCTCCTTCTCCCCTTCCTCCTTTTCCTCTTCTTCCTCTTCCTCCTCTTCCTCCTCCTTCTCCTCTTCCTCTTCCTTCTCCTTTTCCCCTTCCTCCTCCTACTCTTCCTCTTCCTCCTCCTTCTCCCCTTCCTCCTCCTACTCTTCCTCTTCCTCCTCCTTCTCCTCTTCCTCCTACTCTTCCTCCTCCTCTTCTTCCTCCTTCTCCCCTTCCTCCTTTTCCTCTTCTTCCTCTTCCTCCTCCTCTTCCTCTTCCTCTTCCTCCTCCTCCTTCTCCTCTTCCTTCTCCTTTTCCTCCTCCTTCTCCTCTTCCTCCTCCTCCTCTTTATCTCTAAGCCTGCCTCTGACACCTGCTGGTCATATCCTTTATCTACTGTGGATTTAACTGTACAGTATGTGTTGAGTGTGTCTGTCTCTCTCTCGCTCCCTCCATAGTGGTTAAAGCAGATAGACAGCACAGAGGAAGCCTTGACCCAGAAGATGATTGACCTGGAGAATGAGACGGTGAGAGACAAAAAAAAACATCTGACCATGTATCAGGGTTTTTTCACTGCCTCTGACGTTACGCCATTGTCATGGTGATGCAATGTGATATCCTGTGATGTGATGTGGCTGTTCCAGGACCTGTTCAGTAAGCAGAAGGGTTTCCTGGAGGAGGAGCTGGACTACAGGAAGCAGGCCCTGGATCAGGCCTACATGGTACAACACAGCAACATGATTGGACAAGAGGGTTACTCTACAGCTGTTTCCTGCTTGTAGGAACATGGGTGGTGGTCCTCAGTTGGTAGAGCATGGAACTTGAAGTTGCAATGCCAGGAGAGTGGGTACGATTCCCGGGAACACCTATACGTAAAATGTATGCACGCATCACTGTAAGTCGCTTTGGTTAGAAGCGTCTGCTAAATGGCATATATTATATTATAATTATATATCACAATGGTCATTATATTATCAAGATGACATGCAATAGTTTCATAAAATACATGTTGTAAAGTACACACTGTCAGCCCTCTAAATGATGTAAACCCATCAAACATCACTAACCCACAGACCAAGCCCTGCTGTTTGAGTTTGTCATGTGTTGTCGGGGATACTGCATCTTCTACCTCAATGAACCCGTGTTTGCACTGAGTACTAAAGGACAGAAAGAGACACGCCCTACTGACTGGGGGAGTATGGCTGTGCATTCACTGTTCAGACACATCCCTAACACTCTCTTAGACGAACACAGTAAGATCCCGAGACAGGACGTCTAGTGATTCCCTCAGTGAAGTGTGCAATTCTAATGAGAAGGTTTGGCCCAGCGATTGGCCCAGCGTCGTCCAGGGTAGGGGAGGGAATGGCCGGCAGGGATGTAGCTCAGTTGATAGAGCATGGCGTTTGCAATGCCAGGGTTGTGGGTTCGATTCCCACGGGGGGCCAGTTTAAAAAAATATGTATTCACTAACTGTAAGTCGCTCTGGATAAGAGCGTCTGCTAAATGACTAAAATGTCAAATGTCAAAATGTCAAGGTGTATCAAGAGGAACTACACGTAGGCTAGAGATGTGTGAATGTCCCCAGAGTAGAGGCATGAACAGCCCATATGATTTATATTCTTCCCATCTCTAACTTGATTTAACAGTCACTACCACCATGAGTTAGGTAACAACAACAGTATCCAGCACTCACCACCATTTATTAATTTGATTCAGTGTGTGTTTTTGTGTTTTTAGTTCCACTTTATACAGTGTCAATAGAAGCATGTATTTACATGGTCACTACACTGACATTATAAGCTGTAAACAGGCATAACAGTTGTAAGTACTATGTAACAAAGTGGACTTTAGTACCTACACTGTAGTTACCATGCAATTACCATGAAAAACACACCATTATAGTGACACTAGAAATAAAGTGGAACAGTGTTTTCCATCTCTGCCATGATCACAGTGGCATACCTGTGTGTGTGGCTGTGTGACAGAGGATCGCGGAGCTGGAGGCTACGCTGTATAACGCTCTGCAGCAGGAGCCGGGGGGGCGTGCGGTGGCAGAGTCTCTGTCGGACAGGCAGAGGGAGGAGCTGAGGCTAGCTGTGGACAAACTGCGGAGGCAGATACTCAGGCAGAGCCGCCAGTATGACAGTCAGATCTTACAGGAGCGCATGGAGCTGCTACAGCAGGCCCAGCAGGTAAGGGAAGGCCTTAACCTGCAGCCGCCACAGAGAATAGATGCAGTATCCCTCCTACTTGTGTGTGTGTGTGTGTCCTTGTGTTTTGTGTATTCCTCCAAACCTCAGCATTTCACAGAAGTCCTATCCTTATTCCATTAGTCTTTATGCTCCTAACCTCAACATGACACTCCTAACCTTAACATAACACTCCTAACCTCAACATTACATTCCTAACCTCAACATGACACTCTTAACCTCAACATGACACTCCTAACCTCAACATGACACTCCTAACCTCAACACGACACTCCCAACCTCAACATGACACTTCTTATCTTAACCTTAGGCGATCCATTGCTTCAGAAACTAACCATCAACTTTCTAATCAATAACACAATAGGAGTTTACTAAAGACATCAATTATAATAAAACATTCTCTATAACTGACTTGCAGTTGAGACTTTTTTCCTAGTCCTCTTCAGTGGTCTCTCGTCCACCAGCCCTGCTCGGTGCAATACAGGATCTCATCCTAATCCCGTCCCCCAAAACCACTCTTTTCCAGGCCCTGCCTCTCCTCTGGCTGACTCACCCTCCCATGGTTATGATCTAAGCAGCTTTTAGGGTTTAGGTCAGCCACGAGAATGTGATCAGTGTGGTTCCAGTGTTTCATAACTCTGTCAGGATTACCTACCAGTAGACTTGGACTGGTGTGCTTCCAGTGAAGGTTTTGGATTTCACGCTTGTCTGAGTCTGTTTGTCTCAAATAGTATTTAAAGAAGAGGAAAGGAGCAGATGGAGGTGTGTGTGTGTGTGTGTGTGTGTGTGTGTCTACGCGTGTGCGTGTGTGTGTGTGTGTGTGTAGCCAAGACCAAAGGTCAGTCACTAAATCAGCTCATGTGGTCTGAACAAAGATTCACCATTGTTCCACTTGCTCATTGTCATGGCAGCATGATTTTTTTATTTGAGGCTGTGCAACAGCTGCCATGGTAACACGGGAGAAGTGCAGCTTCTGGGAATACATGTGGAAAGGGTTGTCGTCACTTTCATTAGCAAGTGTTTAGCAACCACAGCCATTTATTTTTCTACTTCTGAACTATAATACAATGCCTGTCGTCAGTAGGAAGTTGACCTCCTGAACCATATGTTCTGTGTTATTTGCTTTACAGAGAATAAGACAGTTGGAAGGCATGATTGAGATGCAAAAGACACAAGTCAAGGAAATAGAAGAAAAGGTAGATATATATGTAATTTCTCTCTCTGTCTAAGAAACATTAATGCACATGTTGTGGGCACAGGTGGCTAGTGGAACCTAATTTGGGGAGGAAGGGCTCATAGTAATGGCTGGAAAAAAATGACTGGAATGGTATCAAACACATGGTACCGCTCTATTCACTTAATTCCAGCTATTATTATAAGCCGTCCTCCCTTCACCAGCCTCCTGTGGTTGTGGGTCATGTGAGCATGTAGTATAACTCTTTAGTTAGAATGATGAACAGTAACATGTGTCTTCCTCTCTCTCCTTTTATTAACATTCTTTAACATTCTTATGATTTTTTTAGTTTTTGTTCCTCTTTTTGTTTTTCTCACTAGCTTTTATTCTTTGGCCTTAATGACGCTGACATGGACCGACATCAGGTAATGATACACAGCTATGCAACCTCTGTAATACTGTGTAATAACATGATGATGATGATAATTTGTCTGTTTCCTCAGGTGCTAAGGCGCTCAGGTGGAGAGTGAGGAAGAAACGCACAACATATTTGTTTTTTATGCATTTTTAGATGGTTCACAAACCTTATGGCCTTTTTGATAAACATGCACTTTTAATCTGGAATGCAAAACAAAACAAAACCATGACTCTGAAAAGTGAACAAATATCAGAGACATGTAAAGAGATGTATATCAGTGTTTTTTATATAAAGGAAGTCACCTACCATTTCTGGAAGTGGAACAATTAGGTAAACTCTAATGTGAGTTCTAAAAAGCATAAACATTGTGACTGGAACACTGAAGCAGGTCAACAAGGAAAACAGTGATTGAGACAGTGCCTCAGATGAATTTAGAGCCACACAACGAAAGAATGCAATCAGAGAGGAGGGAGGAAGAAGAAGAAGGGGAGGGAGGGGGGGAAAGAAAGCAGGAGGCCCTTCTAACACAGACTAGCCAAGTCCTGGGCACTGGACATTCCCGGAAAGCTCAGCGCATGAGGGTCACCATGGAAACAGCTGTCACGGCCAAGTTCAAAGTGTATGAAGTGAAAGCTCTGAGTAGACTCCGCAGTAGCGAGACACCAGAGGACTGAGGCGACAGGAGGAGTCTAGTCTGTGGAACACAACAAAGAATCTTCAGTAGGTAAGTTACTTAATCTTTACAAAACACCCCCAACACAAATACTTCCTTCTCCAGCTCTGTTGTGCAGTTCTGAGTTATCCATTGGCTCCACATTATATTCATTAATTAGCTTAATCAGAGTTACACAATAGCTTGGCTAACTGGGGGTGATGGGATGAGGGGGAGGTCTTGTTGTTGTTAGGGAGAGGAGGTGGTAAGGGAACTTTAGAAGCATGTCTGAAGCTAGTCAGCCACTTGCTGCAGCCGAGCTGCTGCTCTCATGAATAATGCAATTTGTGTGAGCGTGTGTGTGTGTGTGTGAATGAGTGAGTGTGTGTGTGTGTGTGTTACACCACAGCAAAGGGTCAAGAAAGAGAAGGAAGAGAGGACGAAGAGAGAGAAGTGAAGGGAGAGGAAGAGGGAGGTCAGAGAGGGATAGAGAGAAGGAGGAGAGGGGAGGGAGTTGTTAAAAAAGAGAGGGGGGTTTGACTGAGATTGCAGAAGGAGTGTGTTTGCTACCACACAGTGGATAAATACAGGGAGAGGATCAGTAAGGTTTATGAACGGAAACCGTTGGTTTGCAGGTTCTAGAGAGGAGGTCACCCATGAACAACAACCATGGAGGGGAACATGATTACAGCAGGGACCGGAACCGGAGCTGGCGCTGTAACCATGGTAACAGGTCCCACTGGCACCCCGGACCTCCAGGTTCTGACCCACAGAGTGAAGCTTCTAGAGCACAGCTTGAGAGACAACGTCAGCTCCTTCACTGAGTCAGAGAGCGCTCTGCACAACAGGTGAGGAGTAGGTGACAGAGAGACAGGGATCACGTATCACACAGCTACGACATATGGCCACAACCATATCACATTGCACATGTCCTGTTGTGCGAACATGCAGCTTACCACACAGCATTTTGCGTAGTAACAGACTATTGGTTACCTCTTAGCATGATATCACTGTTTGTGAGGTTTATTTCAAACTTTCCAGTCAGTAAGGTATGTGTGCACACTTGTACTTTCTCTTGGACTGATGACAGGCAAAAACTATTTGACAGTAAGAGGTCTCATCTCTGTTGAATGCTAATGTAATCCTATGCTAGTCATGTAATGGTATGCTAATCATGTAATGCTATGCTAACCATGTAATGCTATGAGAATGTCATGTGATCTAATGAGTCACGTCGTCCTACTATGCAGGATCAGAGAGTTGGAAGTGTCAGAGCAGAGACTCCTACAGAAGGTGGAGGACCTCACTGCCAACTCAGTCCTCCACTGTCCCAGCATGCCGCAGCGCCAGAGGCTAGACGAGCGGCTCCACGCACTCAGGGAGGAGGTACGCTCCATGGTGAGAGACAGAATTGAGATTTACATGAGCTTCAATGAGGCATAGCAAACATACGAGTAAGCCTGTTGTAACTCAAGTAGTGTAAGCCTGTTGTAACTCAGGTAATAGTGTAGTGTAAGTCTGTTGTAACTCAGGTATTAGTGTAGTGTAAGTCTGTTGTAACTCAGGTAATAGTGTAGTGTAAGCCTGTTATAACTCAGGTAATAGTGTAGTGTAAGTCTGTTATAACTCAGGAATTAGTGTAGTATAAGCCTGTTGTAACTCAGGTAATAGTGTAGTGTAAGCCTGTTGTAACTCAGGTATTAGTGTAGTGTAAGCCTGTTGTAACTCAGGTAATAGTGTAGTGTAAGCCTGTTGTAACTCAGGTATTAGTGTAGTGTAAGCCTGTTATAACTCAGGTAATAGTGTAGTGTAAGCCTGTTATAACTCAGGTAATAGTGTAGTGTAAGCCTGTTGTAACTCAGGTATTAGTGTAGTGTAAGCCTGTTGTAACTCAGGTAATAGTGTAGTGTAAGCCTGTTGTAACTCAGGTAATAGTGTAGTGTAAGCCTGTTGTAACTCAGGTATTAGTGTAGTGTAAGCCTGTTGTAACTCAGGTAATAGTGTAGTGTAAGCCTGTTATAACTCAGGTAATAGTGTAGTGTAAGTCTGTTATAACTCAGGTATTAGTGTAGTGTAAGGCTGTTGTAACTCAGGTAATAGTGTATTGTAAGCCTTTTATAAATCAGGTATTAGTGTAGTGTAAGTCTGTTGTAACTCAGGTAATAGTGTAGTGTAAGCCTGTTATAACTCAGGTAATAGTGCAGTGTAAGTCTGTTATAACTCAGGTAATAGTGTAGTGTAAGTCTGTTCTAACTCAGGTATTAGTGTAGTGTAAGTCTGTTGTAACTCAGGTATTAGTGTAGTGTAAGGCTGTTATAACTCAGGTAATGGTGTAGTGTAAGTCTGTTATAACTCAGGTAATAGTGTAGTGTAAGTCTGTTGTAACTCAGGTAATAGTGTAGTGTAAGCTTGTTATAACTCAGGTAATAGTGTAGTGTAAGTCTGTTATAACTCAGGTAATAGTGTAGTGTAAGCCTGTTATAACTCAGGTAATAGTGTAGTGTAAGCCTGTTGTAACTCAGGTATTAGTGTAGTGTAAGCCTGTTGTAACTCAGGTAATAGTGTAGTGTAAGCATGTTGTAACTCAGGTAATAGTGTAGTGTAAGCCTGTTGTAACTCAGGTATTAGTGTAGTGTAAGCCTGTTGTAACTCAGGTATTAGTGTAGTGTAAGCCTGTTATAACTCAGGTAATAGTGTAGTGTAAGCCTGTTATAACTCAGGTAATAGTGTAGTGTAAGCCTGTTGTAACTCAGGTATTAGTGTAGTGTAAGCCTGTTGTAACTCAGGTAATAGTGTAGTGTAAGCCTGTTGTAACTCAGGTAATAGTGTAGTGTAAGTCTGTTATAACTCAGGTATTAGTGTAGTGTAAGGCTGTTGTAACTCAGGTAATAGTGTAGTGTAAGGCTGTTGTAACTCAGGTAATAGTGTATTGTAAGCCTTTTATAAATCAGGTATTAGTGTAGTGTAAGTCTGTTGTAACTCAGGTAATAGTGTAGTGTAAGCTTGTTATAACTCAGGTAATAGTGTAGTGTAAGTCTGTTATAACTCAGGTAATAGTGTAGTGTAAGCCTGTTATAACTCAGGTAATAGTGTAGTGTAAGCCTGTTATAACTCAGGTAATAGTGTAGTGTAAGCCTGTTATAACTCAGGTATTAGTGTTGTGTAAGCCTGTTATAACTCAGGTAATAGTGTAGTGTAAGCCTGTTATAACTCAGGTAATAGTGTAGTGTAAGCCTGTTGTAACTCAGGTATTAGTGTAGTGTAAGCCTGTTGTAACTCAGGTAATAGTGTAGTGTAAGCCTGTTGTAACTCAGGTAATAGTGTAGTGTAAGCCTGTTGTAACTCAGGTATTAGTGTAGTGTAAGCCTGTTGTAACTCAGGTAATAGTGTAGTGTAAGCCTGTTATAACTCAGGTAATAGTGTAGTGTAAGTCTGTTATAACTCAGGTATTAGTGTAGTGTAAGGCTGTTGTAACTCAGGTAATAGTGTATTGTAAGCCTTTTATAAATCAGGTATTAGTGTAGTGTAAGTCTGTTGTAACTCAGGTAATAGTGTAGTGTAAGCCTGTTATAACTCAGGTAATAGTGCAGTGTAAGTCTGTTATAACTCAGGTAATAGTGTAGTGTAAGTCTGTTGTAACTCAGGTATTAGTGTAGTGTAAGTCTGTTGTAACTCAGGAATTAGTGTAGTGTAAGGCTGTTATAACTCAGGTAATGGTGTAGTGTAAGTCTGTTATAACTCAGGTAATAGTGTAGTGTAAGTCTGTTGTAACTCAGGTAATAGTGTAGTGTAAGCTTGTTATAACTCAGGTAATAGTGTAGTGTAAGTCTGTTATAACTCAGGTAATAGTGTAGTGTAAGCCTGTTATAACTCAGGTAATAGTGTAGTGTAAGCCTGTTGTAACTCAGGTATTAGTGTAGTGTAAGCCTGTTGTAACTCAGGTAATAGTGTAGTGTAAGCCTGTTGTAACTCAGGTAATAGTGTAGTGTAAGCCTGTTGTAACTCAGGTAATAGTGTAGTGTAAGCCTGTTGTAACTCAGGTAATAGTGTAGTGTAAGCCTGTTGTAACTCAGGTAATAGTGTAGTGTAAGCCTGTTGTAACTCAGGTATTAGTGTAGTGTAAGCCTGTTATAACTCAGGTAATAGTGTAGTGTAAGTCTGTTGTAACTCAGGTATTAGTGTAGTGTAAGTCTGTTGTAACTCAGGTAATAGTGTAGTGTAAGCCTGTTGTAACTCAGGTATTAGTGTAGTGTAAGCCTGTTGTAACTCAGGTAATAGTGTAGTGTAAGCCTGTTGTAACTCAGGTATTAGTGTAGTGTAAGGCTGTTGTAACTCAGGTAATAGTGTAGTGTAAGCCTGTTATAACTCAGGTAATAGTGTAGTGTAAGCCTGTTGTAACTCAGGTAATAGTGTATTGTAAGTCTGTTGTAACTCAGGTATTAGTGTAGTGTAAGTCTGTTGTAACTCAGGTAATAGTGTAGTGTAAGTCTGTTGTAACTCAGGTAATAGTGTAGTGTAAGGCTGTTGTAACTCAGATATTAGTGTAGTGTAAGTCTGTTGTAACTCAGGTAATAGTGTATTGTAAGCCTTTTATAAATCAGGTATTAGTGTAGTGTAAGTCTGTTGTAACTCAGGTAATAGTGTAGTGTAAGTCTGTTGTAACTCAGGTAATAGTGTAGTGTAAGTCTGTTGTAACTCAGGTATTAGTGTAGTGTAAGTCTGTTGTAACTCAGGTATTAGTGTAGTGTAAGGCTGTTATAACTCAGGTAATGGTGTAGTGTAAGTCTGTTATAACTCAGGTAATAGTGTAGTGTAAGTCTGTTGTAACTCAGGTAATAGTGTAGTGTAAGCTTGTTATAACTCAGGTAATAGTGTAGTGTAAGTCTGTTATAACTCAGGTAATAGTGTAGTGTAAGCCTGTTATAACTCAGGTAATAGTGTAGTGTAAGCCTGTTGTAACTCAGGTATTAGTGTAGTGTAAGCCTGTTGTAACTCAGGTAATAGTGTAGTGTAAGCCTGTTGTAACTCAGGTAATAGTGTAGTGTAAGCCTGTTGTAACTCAGGTAATAGTGTAGTGTAAGCCTGTTATAACTCAGGTAATAGTGTAGTGTAAGTCTGTTATAACTCAGGTAATAGTGTAGTGTAAGCCTGTTATAACTCAGGTAATAGTGTAGTGTAAGTCTGTTATAACTCAGGTAATAGTGTAGTGTAAGTCTGTTGTAACTCAGGTAATAGTGTAGTGTAAGCCTATTATAACTCAGGTATTAGTGTAGTGTAAGTCTGTTTTAACTCAGGTATTAGTGTAGTGTAAGTCTGTTGTAACTCAGGTATTAGTTTAATTTCATGTATTGTACTTTATTGTAAGTATAAGAAGAAGGAGAATGTGCATGTATTATAACTCTATTGTAGCTCAGGTGCATGTCAGACGTTATTGTAATCGCTCTGTCTCTGTCCCAGTCCCAGGAGAAGGAGCGTGGGGATCGCGTGTGGAGGGAGAGGCTGCAGCGCTGCCAGGCCCAGCTCAGGGCTAAAGAAGAGGAGATGGGCCGCCAGTCTCAGTACTTTGAGCACTTTAAGAGCCAGCTGCACCACAAGCTAGGCCTGGCTAGAGACAGAGAGCAGGGCCTGCAGACCAGACTCCACCAGCTGGAGAGACAGGTGCTGGAGATGAACGTATCTGCTGCCACCAACATAGCCCCTGTCAACACAGCTAGCATCAACTCCGTTACTGCAGCCAATGTCAACCCCATCATGGTACCAACCTCAGGCCAACAGAGACCAGAGACAGAGAGACTGCCCCACCCAAGGGAGGAAGGAGAAGGAGAGGAGGAGGACGAGGAGGAGAATAAACAGTCGAGACACTATGGACAACCGCTCCAGCAGAAGCAGGGAGCGGATGATAGAGAAATAGAGGGCGAAAGAGAGGGGGAGGAAGGAGAAGAGGGTGAGAGTCTGGGGGGTGAGGCTAGACTGAGAAGCTTCATCTTCAGCCTCCAGGAGGACCTCAGGGTTCTGCTGGAGAGGGAGGAGCAGGGGCTGGCAGAGCAGAGGGGGCTGATGGAACAGCTGCAGGAAGTGCAGGAGAACAACCACTTCTTGTCCTGTACGTTGGAGGAGATGAGGACGGTGGTCCACAGGCTGAAGCTGACAGAAAGCTCCCTGATGGAGGAGGTGGAGGAGCTGCAAGAGGAGAACCAGAGACTGTGTCAGAGGCTCAGCCAGACCCTGAGACAGACCAACCACAGCCTGGGTTCTACTGACCCCAGCCTCAGCCCTGCCTCTACCCCTAGCCTGGCTACCTCCCTGCCAAACACCCCTGCCCTGGGTCAACCACTTCCCTGCTCTGTGGACAACACTGACCCGGTGAGTGATGACATTAAAGTTTATGTGGAGGGAACTCTGTAAATCAGTCTAAGAGTTGAAGAGTTAAGCCTCAAGAAAGGGAATGATTACGATTATAAGCAAACCTTATTTTAGGATTGTAAAATTGATTATAATGTGAGATTATCAAAGTGGAATGTTAATCTGATTAACTACAGAGGAACTAAAGAGTGTGGCTGGCTTGTGTGTTTGAGACTGGGCTCTGCTTTGTATTGAGTCTCTAATATTTAGTGTTCATCGTCTCTGCAGGTGAAGGTGATCCCAGGCCAGTCATCACTAGACACACCTCCCTCTGCTCACCACCATGGAGCAGCAGAGAGGTCACAGGAAAACTCCACTCTGCCTCTGCCCCGGCCGGACCTCCTGAACCTCTCAGGCCACCGTAGCCAGAACCCCGGCCTCATATCCCTTGGCACTAAGAGCATTGAGGGTCTGGGGGAGTTGAGCCTGGGGGACTGGTATCCTGGTCCTGGGGGCTTAACCTCTCTCAACCTGGAGGAGGGGACGAGCGAGGAGACTGAGGCCCTGAGAGAGGCTTACAGGAGCATGGGGGGCGACATGGACTCACTCCGGGACCACAGGGACCAGCTGGAGAGCACGCTACGACACACACAGGACCAGCTGCACAGGGTGACCGAGGAGAACGCCCAGCTGAAATGTAAACTCAGGGAGCAGGGAGAAACAGGGGCCTGCGAGGTGGAGCAGGGGTCCTCATTTGTAGGCAAGAGCATGTCAAATGTCCAGGAAAACAAGGTGCCAACTCAAAATCTAATACCCCAGGGTAGCAGAGAGCTCACTGCAACTCCAACCCAGAATGATACTATCCTGTTCTTAGCCCAGGATGACCTGTCTCTGTATGCCTTGGCCCAAGATGACCTAGCCCTAGCCTTGAACCAGGAGAACCGGGCCCTGGGCAGGCATATCCAGGAGCTCCTAGCCCACATAGAGAGCCAGGAGGGAGAGAGTGAAAGGGAGCTAGTCCAGCTCAGGATGCAGGTGTCCCTGCTAGAGAGGGAGAGCACCAGGCTGGAGCAGGAGAACCAGGAGCAGGGAAGTCTCATCACCGAGCTGACCAGGAAGAGTGAGGATGACCTCAACACTATCATAGACCGGCAGGAGAGACGGATCAAAAGCAGTCAGCTAGGCCTACAGCAGGGTGACCATGGTTTGACCACTGAGTCAGAGTGCGGTCAACAGGGTGAGCATGCGGTTGGCTCAGTGTACGCTCAACAGGGTCAACCCACGGTTGGGTTTGTGACCAGTCTACAAAGTGATCAGACGCCAGGGTCAGTGAATAGTGGTGTACTACAGGTTGACCACACGATCGAGTCAGTGTGTGGTCAACAGGAGGACCGTTTGACCACAGAGTCGGTGTGCAGGCTTAGAGAGGAGAGGGACGAGCTGATTGGCTCTCTCAGTGATCTCAAAGAGGAAAGAGAACAGGTAGCCCTCTCACTCAGCAGTCAGACAGAGGAGAAACACCAGCTAACACGCTCCGTGTGGGTTCTGAAAGAAGAACGCGACCAGATCCATAAGTCACTCTGCGGTTTAAAAGACGAGAAAGAACAGCTGACAAGGTCCCTCTGTGGTCTGAAAGACAAGAGAGACAAGGTCATGCGGTCAATGTGTGGTTTAAAAGAGGAGAGAGACCAGCTAGTTCAGTCAATGTCTGGACTCCAGGAGGAGAGAGACCAGATAGTTCAGTCAATGTCTGGTCTCCAGGAGGAGAGAGACCAGCTCGTTCAGTCAATGTCTGGTCTCCAGGAGGAGAGAGACCAGCTAGTTCAGTCAATGTCTGGTCTCCAGGAGGAGAGAGACCAGCTCGTTCAGTCAATGTCTGGTCTCCAGGAGGAGAGAGACCAGCTCGTTCAGTCAATGTCTGGACTCCAGGAGGAGAGAGACCAGCTAGTTCAGTCAATGTCTGGACTCCAGGAGGAGAGAGACCAGCTAGTTCAGTCAATGTCTGGTCTCCAGGAGGAGAGAGACCAGCTAGTTCAGTCAATGTCTGGACTCCAGGAGGAGCGAGACCAGCTCGTTCAGTCAATGTCTGGACTCCAGGAGGAGAGAGACCAGCTAGTTCAGTCAATGTCTGGACTCCAGGAGGAGAGAGACAAGCTCTCGCAGTCTCTCTTCAGTCAAAAAGATGAGAGAGACCAACTAAACGAGTCACTCCGCGAACTAGAAAAAGAGAGAGGCCAGTTGATGCAGTCAATGTGTGGTTTAAAGGGACAGAGAGACAAGCTAACACAGACACTCAGCCGTCTAGAGCAGGAGAAAGACAAGCTGTCATCTCTCTGCCTTCAAACACAAGAGAGGTGCCAGGTGAACCAGTTTGTCTCTGATTTAAAAGAAGAGAGAGAGCAGTTAGTTCAGTCAATGGATGTTCTGAGAGAACAGAGCGAAGAGCTCACAGAGGAGAGAGACCAGTTGCAGACGGACGTCGCTGCTCTACGGAATAAGCTGCTGTTACAGGGGCGGAGCCACAACCAGCAGCCCTCAGAGAACCATGTTGGCATGGCAACATGCACAGAGGGTGTGGCTACAGAGAGAGGTGATGGTGATGTCACTCAGAGAGGTCTGGCCACAGTCTACTCCTACAAGACCATCTGTCTGGGGCAGTCTGCACAGGTAGGAGCGAATCTTTGTACATGTGTGAGTTGTTATGTATCTTGGCACTGATTAATTTCTGTCAGTAGTAGCGTGGCAGGGTTGTGTGAGTTATAGCATATACCTGTATCCAGGACCACTTGGGAGAGAAAGAGGGGACAGACGTGGAGCAGAGTGAACTGATGAGGGAGATTGAGTCGCTGGGGTTAGAACTCAGAACGTCACGAGAGGTACTGGAGAAGAGCCAATCAGAGGTGAGCTCTTCTTTCTTCCTGTCTTCTTGGCCAATCAGAGGAGAGGTCAGAGGTCAGAACCATGACTGGACAGAATCTGTGATTGCAGGCTCAAAGGTGGTACCGTGAGCTGGGTGTGTCTGAGGTCAGACGAGAGGAGGCTGAGAAGAGGGCAGTACAGGCAGCCAATGAGGTGAAGAGGATGAGAGAGGGAACCAAGGAGGTGGAGGAGACAAAGAGGGAGAACCACACACTAAGAGCAGAGGTATGGATAGAGAAAGTATCCCTCTCACTAACCACAGTAGTCATGTCATGATAACCCACTGGCTGTGTCTGTTGTTAGTTGGGAGAGGTGAAGAGCAGACTAGCGAGTCTGGAGAGAGAGAAGACCGATGCTCACTCATTAAGGATCAAGATCGAAGAGAAGTTCAGCTTGCTTCAGGCTGAACTCAAAGCCAAGGTGTGTGTTGTGTCAGGCTGAATTCAAAGCCAAGGTGTGTGTTGTGTCAGGCTGAATTCAAAGCCAAGGTGTGTGTTGTGTCAGGCTGAATTCAAAGCCAAGGTGTGTGTTGTGTCAGGCTGAACTCAAGCCAAGGTGTGTGTGTTGTGTTGACTAATTATTTATATGTGTGTACTGTATACCTGAATTTGTGATTGTTCATTCACTGAGATCTGTGTGTGTAACAGAGTGTTGCTCTGAAAGAGCTGAGTTCAGAGTACACATCTCTGAAGAGAGAGCAGGGCAGCAGAGAGGACTGGAGCAACACACTCATCTCACTGAGGGCGCGCTATGATGACATCAGAGCTAAGGTAAACTACCTTTTGTCAGCTAAGATAGGTAAAATATACCCTTAAGGTTACCAATTTAGGTAGAAGTCACCCTTTTGCACAGATCTAGGATCAGCTTAATAATCTACTCTCCCTGAATCCAGAGCCTTACCATTAGGCAGAAAATACAAAACTGACCTTAGATCAGTGTCAAGGAGCAACTTCATCATACTCTGATAAGACTACAGCTCCCTGCTTAGAGTGATGTTTGTTCAAAGACATGCAGAATTAATTGTATTGGAAGAGAGCTTTTACGATATCAAAAGAGCTGTATTTGTGGTCAGTGTTTTTGGTTTACTGTAATGTTTTTTGTTATTTCCAGTGTATTTAGTCTAATGGCTGTGACTCTCCTGACTCTCTCCAGTACAATGTTCTCCTGAGAAAGAGTCAGACGGATCTGGACATAGCTCCTTTAAAGGTGAGGGGGTGGAGAATGGTGGTAGTCTGTTGGTCTGGTTTGATACATGGTTGTTTGGAGCTAATAGAAGATTTGGTGTTGGACTTGTTTTGACTGACAGCTTTTGTATCCAATGTCAGGCCATGCTGTCATGATTTGGTTTTGATTGACTGATGATCTGTCCAATGACACGCCAAGCTGTCATGTTTTTGTTTTGATTGACTGATGCTTGGCTTGTCCAATGACAAGCCAAGCTGTCATGATTTGGTTTTGATTGACTGATCATCTGTCTAATGGCAGGCCAAGTTGTCATGTCTGGTGGTGAAGTGCCAGCAGAGGAACAGTCTACTGGTGCAGTTGATGCGAGCCCTGCGTCGGTATGGCTGCCTGGACTACAATCTGACCCAGGAGGCTGAGGACCTGCTTAACGACACAGCACTGCAGGACTACGCCAGCACCTTCACACCCCCATCCACTGCAGCTCTGCAGGAGAACACCCACCTTCTCCCACCTGCAGCCTCAGAAGAACGACCGGAGCGCTCACAGACCTCTCCTGCAGCATCCACAGCACAGGTAAGAGTTACAGTAACACAGGAGTTTTCAAACCTCTCCTTGGGGACCCCCAGCGGTTCCAGGTATTCAAACTAATCCACAGCTAGTACACCTAATTCAACTTGTCAACTAATCATCAAGCCCTTGACTACTTGAATCAGTTGAGTTAGTTCAGGGAAAACAACACAATTGTGAAACGTTTGGGGGTCCCGAGGAGAGGTTTGAAACCCACTGCAATAACACACCATACCACTGCACTGAACCACTAACTAATTTTAGTACAGTGTAATACAGAAAACATACCTCACACCAGCTGAAGGGGTTTATAACATAACACACCCATGTAAGGGGTTTCCCATGTCATCTCTAAGGTGTTGTGCTCTCTTCCTAGGAGCTGGGTAAAGCTGTGTCTGAAGGCAGTGGGAGGGAACACTTCAGAGTGTGTGTGGCCACAGCAGACTACTGCCCCTCTCCGAACATGCCTCACACTCTACTGCCAATGGTAGTCTGATTTAGAAATATTACAACTCTCAGTTTCTGTGGAGCATCGTATTGATGCATATAACAACATTATAACACATTATATCTTGTTGCTTTAGTGTTGCATGTCTTATACAGTAGGCTTATATTATCCACACATTTCTGTTACAGCTTCCCCTTTCTGCGGGTGAATCAGTCCAAGTCACTGGACTCCCAGACAGACGTGGGATGTACCATGCCGAGGTGAAAGGGGAGTCTGGCCTGGTCCCTGCCCGTTTCTTAGAGGAGAATGGGAGACCACTCATCCTGACTCCCCCCTCGCCAGAGAGATGTGCCAGTCTGACTAGGAAGTTGACCAGTCCGGAGAAGATCATCAACCTTCACCAGCAGCTGCAGAAGACTCTCTCCAACAGCTACCAGGTAGGCCTATAGTACAGCTTTAACAAACTCTACGCTACCTACCTGCACACAAGTCATTTTTTATTTATTTAACCTTTATTTTGACAGGGAGTCAATGCTGAGACCAGATGAGCTCTCTATAGCACCACAATACACATCAAAATACAATAAACACATTAAACTACACATTCATATACACAATAAAATAAAAAACACACACATGTTAAATATTTAGTAACTTTATTGTTCACAAAGGAAACTTCAGTTGTAGTAGAATTCAGTACAAAACCAAACAATGCTATGCTAACCTGGCTTGAAGGACCGCAAATGTATATTGTTTATGCACAAAGTCCCAGTATAGTCTACACTTCAATGTCACCCATTCTTGCCCATTCTCTCCCTAGGTTTTCCCTTCCAAGACCAGCCCCCAGGTTTACTCCAGTCCCCCTCCAGGCCAGGGGAACTCCCCAGGATACCCCAACCCTGCTGCCCCCAACCGACCCAAACATACCCTCATAACAACTACCCCTATTATTACTACTACTACTCCCCTATCTACCACTGCCCCCACTAGAACTACCAGTGATGGTGCTACCTCTTCTAAGCAGACCCCAAACAGAGCACATCCAACTACTAACCCTCCTGTCCACACCACCACCACTGCCCTTAGCATTAGCAGTGCTAAACAACCCCTCTCTAAAACTGGTTCTACTGCTGCTACCTCCGATGCTACTACCCCTGTTAATACCCCTCCTACCGCTATGGCCCGGACTGTTAAAGCACAAACTACCACTGCCTTGTGGAACACTGCCTCCACCAAATCTGCCCCTCCAATTATTACCCCTGAAACTACAGCCCCCACCAAAATGGCCCCCATCACTACTGCTCTTCCTCTTGCTGAGTTGTCACGACTGCCTGGTGAGGACCATTGTATCAAGAAGCCCCTCTCCAACTGCCAACCTGAACAAGCTAAACCAACCAAACCCAGAGCTATACCAGGTGCAGTAGCCCACACAATACACACTGTTGACTGTACACTTGACGGAAAGCATGCGTGTCTGATTGTCTTTGGTCCGGCCGCTTTTAGAACCTCCAGCTGAGGTGGGCTCTGTTGAGGTCATCAGGATGGTGGGACAGAGCAGCCTCATGATTGGTTGGGAGAGACCGCCACTTGATGAGCTGGGCTGTAGCAACGGAACCTTTGTGTATGGATACAGGGTAGGCTGCTCCTCTCGCCTTGGATACAGTAGAATGTAAATAGAGGGTTTGGGTGTTGTTCATTCTGTGCTCTGTGTATGTTGTGCTTCTCTCTCTCTCTCTCTCTCTCTCTCTCTCTCTCTCTCTCTCTCTCTCTCTCTCTCTCTCTCTCTCTCTCTCTCTCTCTCTCTCTCTCTAATTTAATTTCAATCTAATTTAAGGGGCTTTATTGGCATGGGAATCATATGTTTACATTGCCAAAGCAAGTGAAATAGATGATAAACAAAAGTGAATGAAACAATAAAAAAATTAATAGTAAACATTACACTCACAGAAGTTCAAAAATAATAAAGACATTTAAAGTGTCATTATGTCTATATACAGTGTTGTAATGATGTGCAAATAGTTAAAGTATAAAAATAAATCAACATAAATATAGGTTGTATTTACAATGGTGTTTGTTCTTCAGTGGTTGCCCTTTTCTTGTTGGAACAGGTCACAAATTCTGCTGCTGTGATTGCACACTGTGGTATTTCACCCAATAGATATGGGAGTTTATCCAAATTCTAATATGGTCATACATTTGGCAGGAGGTTAGGAAGTGCAGCTCAGTTTCCACCTCATTTTGTGGGCAGCGTGCACATAGCCTGTCTTCTCTTGAGAGCCAGGTCTGCCTAAGGCGGCCTTTCTCAATAGGAAGGCTATGCTCACTAAGTCTGTACATAGTCAAATATTTCCTTAATTTGGGGTCAGTCACAGTGGTCAGGTATTCTGCCACTGTGTACTCTCTGTTTAGGGCCAAATAGCATTCTAGTTTGCTCTGATTTTTTGTAAATTCTTTCCAATGTGTCAAGTAATTCTCTTTTTGTTTTCTCATAATTTGTTTGTGTCTAATTGTGTTGCTGTCCTGGGGCTCTGTGGGGTCTATTTGTGTTTGTGAACAGAGCCCCAGGACCAGCTTGCTTAGGGGACTCTTCTCCAGGTTCATCTCTCTGTAGGTGATGGCTTAGTTATGGAAGGTTTGGGAATCGCTTCCTTTTAGGTGGTTGTAGAATTTAATGGCTATTTTCTGGATTTTGATAATTAGCGGGTATCGGCCTAATTCTGCTCTGCATGTATTATTTGGTGTTTTACATTGTACACAGAGGATATTTTTGCAGAATTCTGCATGCAGAGTCTCAATTTGGTGTTTGTCCCATTTTGTGAATTCTTGGTTGGTGAGCGGACCCCAGCTCTCACAACCATAAAGGGCAATGGGTTCTATAACTGATTCAAGTATTTTTAGCCAGATCCTAATTGGTATGTCGGATTTTATGTTCCTTCTAATGCATAGAAGGCCCTTCTTGCCTTGTCTCTCAGATCATTCACAGCTTTGTGGAAGTTACCTGTGACGCTGATGTTTAGGCCGAGGTATGTATAGTTTTTTGTGTGCTCTAGGGCAACGGTGTCTAGATGGAATTTGTATTTGTGGTCCTGGCAACTGGACCTTTTTTGGAACATCATTATATTTGTCTTACTGAGATTTACTGTCAGGGCCCAGGTCTGACAGAATCTGTGCAGAAGATCTAGGTGCTGCTGTAGGCCCTCCTTGGTTGGGGACAGAAGCACCAGATTATCAGCAAACAGTAGACATTTGACTTCAGATTCTAGTAGGGTGCTGCAGACTGTTCTAGTGCCCTTGCCAATTCGTTGATATATATATGTTGAAGAAGCTGGGGCTTAAGCTGCATCCCTGTCTCACCCCACGGCCCTGTGGAAAGAAATGTGTGTGTTTTTGCCTAATTTTACCGCACACTTGTTGTTTGTGTACATACATTTTATAATGTTGTATGTTTTCCACCCAACACCACTTTCCGTAAATTTGTACAGCAGACCCTCATGCCAAATTGAGTCAATAGCTTTTTTGAAATCAACAAAGCATGAGAAGACTTTGCCTTTTGTTTTGGTTTGTTTGTTTGTCAATTAGGGTGTGCAGGGTGAATACATGGTCTGTTGTACGATATTTTGGTAAAAAGCCAATTTGACCTTTGCTCAGGACATTGTTTTCACTGAGGAAATGTATGAGTCTGTTGTTAATGATAATGCAGAGGATTTTCCCAAGGTTGCTGTTGATGCATATCTCACGGTAGTTATTAGGGTAAAATTTGTCTCCACTTTTATAGATTGGGGTGATCAGTCCTTGGTTCCAAATATTGGGGAAGATGTCAGAGCTAAGGATGATGTTAAACAGTTTAGCCAATTGGAATTTAATGGTACAGCCTACCATTATCATTTAATTGAGGACACCATCAACACCACAGGCCTTTTTGGGTTGGAGGGTTTATATTTTGTCCTGTAGTTCATTGAATGTAATTGGAGAATCCAGTGAGTTCTGGTAGTCTTTAATAGTTGATTCTAAGATTTGTATTTGATCATGCATATGTTTTTGCTGTTTGTTCTTTGTTATAGGGCCAAAAAGATTGGAGAAGTGGTTTACCCATACATCTCCATTTTGGATAGATAACTCTTCGTGTTGTTGTTTGTTTAGTGTTTTCCAATTTTCCCAGAAGTGGTTAGTCTATGGATTCTTCACTTATATTGAGCTGATTTCTGACGTGCTGTTCCTTCTTTTTCCGTAGTGTGTTTCTGTATTGTTTTAGTGATTCACCATAGTGAAGGCGTAGGCTCAGGTTTTCTGGGTCTGTATGTTTTTGGTTAGATAGGTTTCTCAATTTCTTTCTTCTTTCTTCTGAGAGGTCAAATATACTGTTTAGGTTTTCCACTGCCAAGTTTACACCTTCACTATCACAGTGAAAAGTTTTTTCCAGGAAGTTGTCTAAAAGGGCTTAAATTTGTTGTTGCCTAATTGTTTTTTTGTAGGTTTCCACACTACTTTCCTTCCATCTATAGCATATCTTAATATTATTCAGTTCCTTTGGCTTTGATGCCTCATGATTGAGTATTACTCTGTTCAAGTAGACTGTGATTTTGCTGTGATCTAATAGGGGTGTCAGTGGGCTGACTGTGAACGCTCTGTCTACAGTACTACTGCCAAGAGATGAGCTATAGGTGTACCTACCATAGGAGTCCACTTGAAGCCTACCATTGACTATGTACAGTCGTGGTCAAAAGTTTTGAGAATGACACAAATACTAATTGTCACAAAGTCTGCTGCCTCAGTTTTGATGATGGCAATTTGCATATACTCCAGAATGTCATGAAGAGTGATCAGATGAATTGCAATTAATTGCAAAGTCCCTCTTTGCCATGAAAATGAACTTAATCCCAAAAAACATTACCACTACATTTCAGCCCTGCCACAACAGGACTAGCTGCCATCCTGTCAGTGATTCTCTCATTAACACAGGTGAGAGTGTTGACGAGGACAAGGCTGGACATCACTCTGTCATGCTGATTGAGTTAGAATAACAGACTGGAAGCTTTAAAAGGAGGGTGGTGCTTGAAATCATTGTTCTTCCTCTGTTAACCATGGTTACCTGCAAGGAAGCATGTGCCGTCATCATTACTTTGCACAAAAAGGGCTTCACAGGCAAGGATATTGCTGCTAGTAAGATTGCACCTAAATCAACCTTGGATCATCAAGAACTTCAAGGAGAGAGGTTCAATTGTTATGAAGAAGGCTTCAGGGCGCCCAAGAAAGTCCAGCAAGCGCCAGGACCATCTCCTAAAGTTGATTCAGCTGCGGGATCGGGGCACCACCAGTGCAGAGCTTGCTCAGGAATGGCAGCAGGCAGGTGTGAGTGCATCTGCACGCACAGTGAGGCGAATACTTTTGGAGGATGGCCTGGTGTCAAGAAGGGCAGCAAAGAAGCCACTTCTCTCCAGGAAAAACATCAGGGACAGACTGATATTCTGCAAAATGTACAGGGATTGGACTGCTGAGGACTGGGGTAAAGTCATTTTCTCTGATGAATCCCCTTTTCAATTGTTTGGAGCATCCAGAAAACACCTTGTCTGGAGAAGACAAGGTGAGCGCTACCATCAGTCCTGTGTCATGCCAACAGTAAAGCATCCTGAGACCATTCATGTGTGGGGTTGCTTCTCAGCCAAGGGAGTGGGCTCACTCACAATGTTGCCTAAAAACACAGCCATGAATAAAGAATGGTACCAACACATCCTCCGAGAGCAACTTCTCCCAACCATCCAAGAACAGTTTGGTGACGACCAATACCTTTTCCAGCATGATGGAGCACCTTGCCATAAGGCAAAAGTGATAACCAAGTGGCTCTGGGAATAAAACATCGACATTTTGGGTCCATGGCCAGGAAACTCCCCAGACCTTAATCCCACTGAGAACTTGTGGTCGATCCTCAAGAGGCGGGTGGACAAACAAAAACCCACAAATTCTGACAAACTCCAAGCATTGATTATGCAAGAATGGGCTGCCATTAGTCAGGATGTGGCCCAGAAGTTAATTGACAGCATACCAGGGCGGATTGCAGAGGTCTTGAAAAAGAAGGGTCAACACTGCAAATATTCACTCTTTGCATAAACTTAATGTAATTGTCAATAAAAGCCTTTGACACTTATGGAATGCTTGTAATTATTATTCAGTATACCATAGTAACATCTGACAAAAATATCTCATAACACTGAAGCAGCGAACTTTGTGAAGAGCAATACTTGTGGGCCTCTGTAGCTCAGCTGGTAGAGGACGACGCTTGTAACGCCAAGGTAGTGGGTTCGATCCCCGGGACCACCCATACACAAAAATGTATGCACGCATGACTGTAAGTTGCTTTGGACAAAAGCGTCTGCTAAATGGCATATTATTATATTATATTATATTCTCAAAACTTTTGACCACGACTGTACATACCAAGCGTGTGACAGAGCTGCAGGAGTTGTGACCCGTTTTTGTTGGTTATGTTGTCGTAGTTGTGCCTAGGGGGGCATATGGGGAAGGGAATGCTGTCACCTCCAGGTATGTGTTTGTGCCCATGTGTGCTGAGGGTGTCAGGTTCTTGTCCAGTTCTGGCATATAGGTAGCCACAGACTAGTACATATCCCTGGGCTTGGAAATGATTGATTTCCCCCTCCAGGATGGAGACGCTGTCTTCATTAAAGAATGGGGATTCTAGTGGGGGGATATAGGTAGCACACAGGAGGACATTTTTCTCTGTTGAGATCATTTCCTTTTGAATTTCTAGCCAAATGTAAAATGTTCCTGTTTTGATTAATTGAATAGAGTGAGTTAGGTCTGCTCTATACCAAACTAGCATACTCCCTGTTTCACACCTGGTCATTTGGTGGATGGGACTACCAGCTCCCTGCAAGCTAGAGGGCAACCAGTGGGTCCATCTCCTCTATACCATGTTTCTTGTAGGATGACAATGTCTGTATTTCTGATTTCTTTGGTGAAGTCCAGGTTCCTGCTCTTTAGGCCAAAGGCAGATGACCTCGGGCCTTGAATATTCCAGGATGAGATAGTGAAGGCTTTGTGCTCCATAAAGTGTCCAATGTTAGTCGTGTGGTTTGGCCTCAGACCAGTATGTGTGAGCAGAGCCTGCTGAGCATCTGGTACATGCCATTGGCTTGGGCTAGTGTAAAAGTGGGGGTTGGGCCTGTTTGCCTGCTCATGACCTAGGCATATGTGTGACTTTCATGTTGAGGCCCTCTTTGTGGGAGTGGGGGGCATAGGGTGGGCAGGAGGGGCATAGGTCTGATCTGAGGGGGCTTAAATGGGGTGTGGGCATGGTTAACTTGTGGGGGGGGGGGGGGGGTGTGTTGATGTGGCTGGTGGTGCTGTGGTCTGGATGTAGGTCCTCACGGCGTGGGTCCTCTATGTGTAGGTCCGGGTGGAGGTTCCGCAGGTCTGGGAGAGTGTCTCGCTGGTCTGGGCAGGGTGTTTGTTGATATGTTGCTCCTATGTGAGGTGTTGGGGCTACGGTTGAGGGCGATGTCCTTTAGGGTCCGGGCAAAGGTGGGCACTGTTGCCTTGTATAGGTGGACCTGGTCGTAAAGGCTGTTCAAGTCCAGGGTGGAGTGGTGGGCCAGGTAGACATTTGGTTTTGAGGCACAGTCATGGGAAATACTTGCGTTTACCCGCTGTATGGTAGCAGGGTGGAAGTATTTTTGTGGTAGCAGGGTGGTGGAGATAACCACTTGTGCATTGGGGAAAGTAGAAGAAGCTTTTTCAATCACTCCCTTGAGTGCTGTGGCCACCCTTTCCTGCTGTGTTCTCAGGTCGTTTGTGCCTGTGTGTATTATTATGTGGCTGGGTGACCCAAGTTGGTCCTCAGTCAGAAGGTCTAGGGCACACTGGGTGTTTGGACACCAGAGTTTAGACACTGTGTGTTTGGGAAAAAGTTTATTTTCTTGTATGTATTTCCCATTTGAGTCCATGAGGAGTACAATCTGTGGCTTGTGTATGTCCTCAGTGGGTGTGGGGGGGTCGTCAGGAGGGCTATCAGGGTGGCTGACAGGGGAGTTGCTCAGAGAGGGTGGGATCCCCTGGGCTTGGGGTTCTTCATTTGTTTGCCCGGCTGTGATGTCGAGGCTATGGTCAGGATCTGAGGTGGGCTGTTCTGCTGTCTTCTCTGCGGCGGTGGCCAGCTCTCTACTGGGTTGTTCTCTGTCACCCGCCATCGTTCTCACCTTCTCCTCCAGCACTCTGATCCTCTCCTCTAGTGCTTTGTTCTTCTCCTGCTCCTGCTCTTTCTCCTGTTGATGTTGTCTCACCACAGTCCAGAGTGCAGATATGTCTCTCTCCACCTCCAGCTCTCCGGGTCTGGTTGAGGGGGTGTTGTTGAGCTGGACTATTTTTTGTGCTGACTGGAGTGTGATCACCTGCTGTTCCAGCTCCACCTGCCTTACCTCCAGCTGGGTGAATTTATCCTTCATTTCAATGAGGGAGTAGTACTCTGTGCTAGGAGGTTGACTTTCCACTTGGGGTTGCTCGTCTGTGGGGTTATATAATGAAGAGGTCTGGTCTGACCCGCTCGGGGTGGGGGTATCTTTCTCAAGGGAGCGCTTCTCCTGCTGAGGTATTTCTTTGATTAGGTGAAAGTCCAGCTGAAACTGTTTGGGGTTGCCCTGTACCATTACTGTTCCAGACTGATACAGGTTGACATTGGCTGACTCAGAGTCCTCGTTGTCTAGTATCCTGAGTTTCAACCCATCGCTAACACCCCCCCTCTTAACAGAGGGGTAGTGTGTTAATACAGTGGGGGAAAAAAGTATTTAGTCAGCCACCAATTGTGCAAGTTCTCCCACTTAAAAAGATGAGAGAGGCCTGTAATTTTCATCATAGGTACACGTCAACTATGACAGACAAAATGAGAAAAAAAAATCCAGAAAATCACATTGTAGGATTTTTTATGAATTTATTTGCAAATCATGGTGGAAAATAAGTATTTGGTCAATAACAAAAGTTTCTCAATACTTATATATTTCTCAATGTTATATACCCTTTGTTGGCAATGACAAAGGTCAAACGTTTTTTGTAAGTCTTCACAAGGTTTTCACACACCGTGTTGCTGGTATTTTGGCCCATTTCTCCATGCAGATCTCCTCTAGAGCAGTGATGTTTTGGGGCTGTCCCTGGGCAACACGGACTTTCAACTCCCTTCAAAGATTTTATATGGGGTTGAGATCTGGAGACTGGCTAGGCCACTCCAGGACCTTGAAATGCTTCTTACGAAGCCACTCCTTCATTGCCCGGGCGGTGTGTTTGGGATCATTGTCATGCTGAAAGACCCAGCCACATTTCATCTTCAATGCCCTTGCTGATGGAAGGAGGTTTTCACTCAAAATCTCACGATACATGGCCCCATTCATTCTTTCCTTTACACGGATCAGTCGTCCTGGTCCCTTTGCAGAAAAACAGCCCCAAAGCATGATGTTTCCACCCCCGTGCTTCACAGTAGGTATGGTGTTCTTTGGATGCAACTCAGCATTCTTTGTCCTCCAAACACGACGAGTTGTGTTTTTACCAAAAAGTTATATTTTGGTTTCATCTGACCATATGACATTCTCCCAATCCTCTTCTGGATCATCCAAATGCACTCTAGCAAACTTCAGACGGGCCTGGACATGTACTAGCTTAAGCAGGGGGACACGTCTGGCACTGCAGGATTTTAGTCCCTGGCGGCGTAGTGTGTTACTGATGGTAGGCTTTGTTACTTTGGTCCCAGCTCACTGCAGGTCATTCACTAGGTCCCCCCGTGTGGTTCTGGGATTTTTGCTCACCGTTCTTGTGATCATTTTGACCCCACGGGGTGAGATCATGCGTGGAGCCCCAGATCGAGGGAGATTATCAGTGGTCTTGTATGTCTTCCATTTCCTAATAATTGCTCCCACAGTTGATTTCTTCAAACCAAGCTGCTTACCTATTGCAGATTCAGTCTTCCCAGCCTGGTGCAGGTCTACAATTTTGTTTCTGGTGTCCTTTGACAGCTCTTTGGTCTTGGCCATAGTGGAGTTTGGAGTGTGACTGTTTGAGGTTGTGGACAGGTGTCTTTTATACTGATAACAAGTTCAAACAGGTGCCATTAATACAGGTAACGAGTGGAGGACAGAGGAGCCTCTTAAAGAAGAAGTTACAGGTCTGTGAGAGCCAGAAATCTTGCTTGTTTGTAGGTGACCAAATACTTATTTTCCATCATAATTTGCAAATAAATTCATTAAAAATCCTACAATGTGATTTTCTGGATTTTTTTCTCTCAATTTGTCTGTCATAGTTGATGTGTACCTATGATGAAAATTACAGGCCTCTCTCATCTTTTTAAGTGGGAGAACTTGCACAATTGGTGGCTGACTAAATACTTTTTTCCCCCACTGTATAGCACTGCGCCATGCCAGGGGATTGTCTGGGTGGAAGATTAAGTTGCTTATGTTCCATTTTTATAATAGTCAGCAAAAAGTGTTTCTTGATTTTCCATAAGGAGGTTCTTTTTGTACTCTTTTCGTGCCTTATCATTTTTAATATCCAGAGGGTACTGTATGCTAATAATCTCTGTGCAGCGGGAGGGGGCTTCAAAGGCCTCTGCATTTGGGTGGGGTAGGCTGTGGAACTCTCCGGCCATTGTTGGGCTCAAGGGCTATGACACCTCTCGCTTCACACCTCAGTGCTAATTGAAGTTGCAGTCGGATATGTACTGTCCTAGCAAGCTTGGTAGCCTTAACTTAGCATTCAGGCCTTATATATATAATATATCATTATAGTGTATTTTTCTTCTTGGTTGTAAAAGTAGCTTCGGACTAAACATTACTCACTCAGTTCCAGGTTGGATGGGGTTTTCTATTGTTTGTTTGACAGAGCATTTGCTGTATAGATTGGAAGTAGGAATCTCTGGTAGTAGGAATCCTTACAGGTAATTTTGTCCAAAATCAGGTTTTAGGATTGGAGTTTTGATTTTGGAGTGAAGGTATCCTGTGTATGTCCTTGCCAAAAAATCCAAGTTTATCTAACTCTAAATCTATCTTTTTGTAAAAACATGCCGAAAAATGCGGGAGCTCATCTGCTCATCTGCTCTCTCTCTCTCTCTCTCTCTCTCTCTCTCTCTCTCTCTCTCTCTCTCTCTCTCTCTCTCTCTCGCTCTCTCTCTCTCTCTCGCTCTCTCTCGCTCTCTCTCTCTAGATCTATGTAGAAGGGGAATTCCACAAGTCTGTCATGAGCTCTGCATGCACTAAGGTACAGTGTTAAACGGTCCTTTGACAACATGCTCCTCCTTTCCTCCTCTTTCTTTCTCCTCTTCCTCCCCTCCTGCCCTAATGATGTAATAATATTTATCCCTGTGTGTGGTGTTTCTACGTATCATGAGTTGAATGGTTGAAGATGACAGTGTGTATCTGTCCTCTCTCTCAGTGTATTCTGGAGAATCTGGATCTGTCCGTTCCGGTCCACATCAGTGTTCAGACCCTGGGCTCCAACGGTCTCTACGCAGAGAAGGTCCTCCTCATCTACAGGGGAAAACACACCCAGTTTAGGACAGACCACACCCGTGTCAACACAGCTTCTGCTGCTCCCTGCACAGACCCTGCCTACCCAGACTGCAGAACTCCGCCCACACACCGACACAGTGGCTCCACCCAACCAGTGAGTTCTACAGACATGCCCACTTCCAAATTGACACACCCACCACGTGATCACTTTTGCCCTGACCTTGGGGTGCAACTTTCCCAAAATGTACCCTGGTTTTCAAGAAATCCTGGTTGGAAGATTCCTGGAATTTTGAAGGAATAAATAGGAAATACAGGAATCCTCCAGACAGGATTTTGGGAAATTTATCGGAATTTTGCAACCTTACACTGACCCAACCTTTTCACCTTTCAATATTTTACTACAGATTTTCACTCTAGAGTTGAAAGCTTACTCACCAGACTCAGAAACTCAAACAGTCATGATGTGTGCCTTTTCAGTTACTGTGTTTCATTGAAATCTGCATGAAATAATGAAATGTGATCCATTCATAATTCTCTACATTTACAGTCATGTGTGTGTGTGTACTCTGTGTGTATGTGGCGTGCCCTTCAGTTTGTGGCCATCTATAACTACAACCCTCTGAGGGACAGTCCTAACCTCCACCCCAGCAGAGAGCTGGCCCTGAGAGAGGGAGACACCGTCATGCTGCTAGGCAACCCACGCAACGACGGCTTCTGTCAGGCCGAGGTGGGCCAATCAACAACATCCAGGCAGCAGTCATTTACCAATGAACTTGCAGCATCAGCTTGTAGCTTGTACCTCTTTATATCAGATCATCAGGTGTATGTACATTGAACAGATCTGTGTCTGAGATATTGAACAGACTACTATCTAAACAGACTACTATCTAAACAGACTACTATCTAAACAGACTATTATCTAACAGACTACTATCTAAACAGACTATTATCTAACAGGCCACTATCTAAACAGACTACTATCTAAACAGACTACTATCTAAACAGACTATTATCTAACAGACTACTATCTAAACAGACTATTATCTAACAGGCCACTATCTAAACAGACTACTATCTAACAGACTACTATCTAAACTGTGTGTTGCAGATGAGTGCTACTGTAGATAGCTTGCTGAGTGACTGTGTGTTTCAGGTGAATGGCAGACGAGGTCTGGCTCCTGTGGCGTTCCTAGAGGAAGTTCCTGTTCCAGACAGACATGTAAGCCCCGCCCCTCCCCAATATCCTCCTGAGAGAGGACCAGGTGATAGGCCACTGTGACTGCCAATCAGAGAGAGAACAAGATGATAGGCCACTGTGACTGCCAATTAGAGAGAGGACAAGATGATTGCCCACTGTGACTGCCAATCAGAGAATGCTTCCCCACAGAGAGATTATAGTGGCCAGCGTTAATGACATCATTAAACACTACCTGCCTGCGACACAAATGTTCATAAGTGCTCCCTGCCCAAAGTCATTTCAAATGGAAGACTACAGTAGAGCACCAGCCTAAATGTTGGAAGGACATATGTGTGTGGCCCAGTTTGACATTGTGCTTCGATGG
This sequence comes from Coregonus lavaretus, assembly GCF_964263955.1. NCBI lineage: Eukaryota > Metazoa > Chordata > Actinopteri > Salmoniformes > Salmonidae > Coregonus > Coregonus lavaretus. Next base: position 18,765,147 of record NC_140016.1, read on the forward strand.
ACAGTTGCTTATAGCCTACATCATGCTCACTGAGATTGTGTCGAATCATCTCTAACTGTGCTTAAAAATCCCCACTGTTCTGTGTGTAACCTCTCGTGGACAGACACACGTAACATAACTGGTATCGTAACGCCTGTCAACAGACTGTGGGATGCGACGACTAACAAGGAACTTTGTTCCGATGTGCAGATTTTTCATCACTGATCATTTTGGACAAATCCCGATTTCGCATCTTTCGAATTTCGGAAGGGGAGGGGACATTTGGCCCATAGACTTGCCTGTAACTTGTAAAGGGGGGTGGAGCTACTGCCCTGCTTCCGCTACTTGCTCTAGTCTCTTTTTGAACACATCTGCCCCCAGAACTTAATCGAGTATCTGACGCAATTACGCAAGATTGTAATTCTGGGTTTCCAAGATTATTCTGTATGTGACAAGTGTCAAAAAGGTCAAAGGTGGGCCTAAAGGATGTGACAACCTGTCTGACAACCTGTCTAATATCAAGTGATAGTGGGTTACATGGTAATAAAGCAAGGCCATTTTACTGGATCTTTTATCAAGCCAAATATGAAAAAAGGAGGTCCATACCAAAGACTTTGATATTTCAGTTCCTTGTCTTTATACACTGAACAAAAATATAAACGCAATATGTAAAGTGTTGGTCCCATGTTTCATGAGCTGAAATAAAAGATCACAGAAATGTTCCATACACAAAAATTCTCTCAAATTTTGTGCACAAATTTGTTTACATCCCTGTTAGTGAGCATTTCTCTTTTGGCAAGCTAATCCATCCACCTGACAGGTGTGGCATATCAAGAAGCTGATTAAACAGCATGATCCTTACACAGGTGCACCTTGTGCTGGGGACAATAAAAGGCCACTCTAAAATGTGAAATTTTGTCACACAACACAATGCCACAGATGTCTCAAGTTTTGAGGGAGCGTGCAATTGGCATGCTGATTGAAGGAATGTCCACCAGAGCTGTTGCCAGAGAATTGAAGGTTCATTTCTCTACCATAAGCCACCTCCAACATTGTTTTAGAGAAATTGGCAGTACGTCCAACCGGCCTCACAACCGCAGACCACGTGTAACCACGCCAGCCCAGGACCTCCACATCCAGCTTCTTCCCCTGCAGGATCATCTGAGACCAGCCACCCGGACAGCTGATGAAAGTGTGGGCATGCACAACCAAATAATTTCTACACAAACTGTCAGAAACCGTCTCAGGGAAGCTCATCTGCATGAACGTCGTCCTCACCAAGGTCTTGACCTGACAGCAGTTTGGCGTCGCTGGAGAAGTGTGCTCTTCACGGATGAATCCCGGTTTCAACTGTACCGAGCAGATGGCAGATAGATTGTATGGCGTCGTGTGGGCGTGCAGTTTGCTGATGTCAACGTTGTGAACAGAGTGCCCCGTGGTGGCGCTGGGGTTATGGTATGAGCTGTCATAAGCTACAGACAACGAACACAATTGCATTTTATCGATGGCATTTGCATGCACAGAGATACCGTGACGAGATCCTGAGGCCCATTGTTGTGCCATTCATCCGCCGCCATCATCTCATGTTTCAGCATGATAAAGCACGGCCCAATGTCGCAAGGATCTGTACACAATTCCTGGAAGTTGAACATTTCCCAGTTCTTCCATGGCCTGGATATTCACCAGACATGTCACCCATTGAGCATGTTTGGGATGCTCTGGATTGACGTGTACGACAGCGTGTTCCAGTTCCCGCCAATATCCAGCAATTTCGCACAGCCATTGAAGAGGTGTGGGACAAAATTCCACAGGCCAAAATCAACAGCCTGATCAACTCTATGCAAAGGAGATGTGTAGCACTGCATGAGGCAAATGGTGGTCATACCAGATACTGACTGGTTTTCTGATCCACGCCCCCATCTTTTTTTGAAGGTATCAGTGACCAACAGATGCATATCTGTATTTCCATAGATTAGGGCCTATTGAATTTATTTAAATTGACTGATTTCCAGTAAAATCATAGAAATTGTTGCATGTTGCATTTATATTTTTGTTCAGTGTATTTACAAAAGTCAATCATGGTTGTTCATCAAATCATACATTTGATTGAAGTTTGAGATGTTCTTCTACTGTAGAATCTAATCACACTATGAAGTCATGTCATTCAGATGGATAGAAGTTTATCACTGATATATATATTTTTAGATTATTAAAGAACCTGAGTTATGCCATTGGGATGTACAGTACTTTATGTGTGCCTGTGGGTATCAATCTCCTTTCATTTCCTCAGTCTCTGTCTAACTGAAGTTAATAACGTTTTACTTTTCCGTTCTGATCTGAAATAGAGAAAATACATTCTGTGTGAGACATGTGACTACTTGTCCTTCCTCTGATTGTGGGAACGGCCATGTGGCCACAAATTTATTTTTATATCACTCTGTGCATATGATGTAATTAGATTTCCTAATGATTTATTTAGACTGTATTAAGATAATAAATGTTTAGATGACATCACATATAGTAGCATGTCCTGTATTTTCTGGATTATACTGCGATGTACTACCTTACATTTTCCACTAGATGGCAGTCATTGCAAATTTGCCAGCATGTTACTCTCAATAGCCAAATAAATACTCACCATAGAAATTCTATACACATTCTATTTGTCTGTGCTTTTTACAGGTGTTATTGCTGTGATGGCATTGAGATAATTGATATCAAAACTCCCACTGTGTGTTGCGTACAAACACTTACATGTAGATATGTTAGGGAAAACTCACACACACACACACACACACACACACACAAGCATTGGAGGCAAGAGTGGCTTAATAACCACCTGCTGTGGTCTGCTGCTGTGTGAATTCCTCATAGAGTAAAACCCCACAGCTCAGCAGAAAGAAAGTGTTTGTGTGAATGGGGAGAGTGGCTCAATAGTCCCTAAACACAGAGGAGATAAGAACACATCCTCAAACCCAAACACGAACAAATGCACAGTTGGACGACCACAGAAAGGAGTCCTATGAGGGCCTGCTGAACTGCAGCATACATTTTTTGACTTAAAAATTAATTATATATACCTATTGATTCTTGAATGATATAACTTTGAAATGCCTCATGAGCTTAGTTCAAGACTAGTGCAGCTGTCTGTAGAGCTGTCCACTCCACTGTTGCAGCCTAGAGAGAAACCATAGACCCTGGAGACACTTATTACACACACACACACACACACACACACACACACACACACACACACACACACACACACACACACACACACACACACACATCCCACACTCCTAGCACAGGGTGTGTTTGAAGGTTGTTGTTTACAGGCTGTTTACTCCCTGTATGGAGACTACTGTAGTGAAAACCACAGGGTCGTAACGTTGTCTTTATAAAACACACCCGGGACAACAGAGCAGTGTAGAACCCTCCTCTACTGGAGTTAATGACCTACATATTAGTGTACTGAAGGCTGATTTATTGAAGACATGCTTGTTATTCACTTCATGTTGGTCAGTTGATAATCTTACAGGATGGCAGAGAGAGATGAGGAGGAGAAATTGGTGGCGATATGGATTAATTGAGTTGTGTACGCTTCACTACTCATGCAAAACCTTGTGCATGTGTTTGTACAGTGGGGAAAAAAAGTATTTAGTCAGCCACCAATTGTGCAAGTTCTCCCACTTAAAAAGATGAGAGGCCTGTAATTTTCATCATAGGTACACGTCAACTATGACAGACAAATTGAGAAAAAGAAATCCAGAAAATGACATTGTAGGATTTTTTATGAATTTATTTGCAAATTATGGTGGAAAATAAGTATTTGGTCACCTACAAACAAGCAAGATTTCTGGCTCTCACAGACCTGTAACTTCTTCTTTAAGAGGCTCCTCTGTCCTCCACTCGTTACCTGTATTAATGGCACCTGTTTGAACTTGTTATCAGTATAAAAGACACCTGTCCACAACCTCAAACAGTCACACTCCAAACTCCACTATGGCCAAGACCAAAGAGCTGTCAAAGGACACCAGAAACAAAATTGTAGACCTGCACCAGGCTGGGAAGACTGAATCTGCAATAGGTAAGCAGCTTGGTTTGAAGAAATCAACTGTGGGAGCAATTATTAGGAAATGGAAGACATTCAAGACAACTGATAATCTCCCTCGATCTGGGGCTCCACGCAAGATCTCACCCCGTGGGGTCAAAATGATCACAAGAACGGTGAGCAAAAATCCCAGAACCACACGGGGGGACCTAGTGAATGACCTGCAGAGAGCTGCGACCAAAGTAACAAAGCCTACCATCAGTAACACATAACACACTACGCCGCCAGGGACTCAAATCCTGCAGTGCCAGACGTGTCCCCCTGCTTAAGCCAGTACATGTCCAGGCCTGTCTGAAGTTTGCTAGAGTGCATTTGGATGATCCAGAAGAGGATTGGGAGAACGTCATATGGTCAGATGAAACCAAAATAGAACTTTTTGGTAAAAACTCAACTCGTCGTGTTTGGAGGACAAAGAATGCTGAGTTGCATCCAAAGAACACCATACCTACTGTGAAGCATGGGGGTGGAAACATCATACTTTGGGGCTGTTTTTCTGCAAAGGGACCAGGACGAGTGATGCGTGTAAAGGAAAGAATGAATGGGGCCATGTATCGTGAGATTTTGAGTGAAAACCTCCTTCCATCAGCAAGGGCATTGAAGATTAAACGTGGCTGGGTCTTTCAGCATGACAATGATCCCAAACACACCGCCCGGGCAACGAAGGAGTGGCTTCGTAACAAGCATTTCAAGGTCCTGGAGTGGCCTAGCCAGTCTCCAGATCTCAACCCCATAGAAAATCTTTGGAGGGAGTTGAAAGTCCGTGTTGCCCAGCGACAGCCCCAAAACATCACTGCTCTAGAGGAGATCTGCATGGAGGAATGGGCCAAAATACCAGCAACAGTGTGTGAAAACCTTGTGAAGACTTACAGAAAACGTTTGACCTGTGTCATTGCCAACAAAGGGTATATAACAAAGTATTGAGAAACTTTTGTTATTGACCAAATACTTATTTTCCACCATAAATTGGCAAATCAATTCATTAAAAATCCTACAATGTGATTTTCTGGATTTTTTTTCCTCATTTTGTCTGTCATAGTTGACGTGTACCTATGATGAAAATTACAGGCCTCTCTCATCTTTTTGATGTGGGAGAAGTGGGAGAACTTGCACAATTGGTGGCTGACTAAATACTTTTTTTCCCCACTGTATGTACAGTGCCTTCAGAAAGTATTCACACCCCTTGACCTTTTCCACATGTTGTTGTGCTACAGACTGAATTTAAAATTGATTAAATTGAGATTGTGTGTCACTGGCCTACACAAAATACCCCATAATGTCAAAGTGGAATTATGTTTTTATAAATATTTACAAATTAATAAAACATTTAAAGCTGAAATGTCTTTAGTCAATAAGTATTTACCCCCTTTGTTATGGCAAGCCTAAATAAGTTCAGTGGTAAAATTGTGCTTAACAAGTCACATAATGAGTTGCATGGACTCTGTGTGCAATAATAGTGTTTAACATGATTTTTGAATGACTACCTCATCTCTGTACCCCACACATACAATTATCTTGTCACGCCCTGGCTCTGGGGACACTGTTATGTTGAGCCAGGGTGTGTAATTCTATGTTTGTATTTCTATGTTGGCCTGAGTGACTCCCAATCAGAGGCAACGAGTGTCAGCTGGTTGTCTCTGATTGGGAGCCATATTTAACTGTCTGTCTTTCACTTTGTGTTTGTGGTTTCTTGTTCCGTGTTGGTTGGTGTATGTAACCAGGGACGTCACGGTTTCGTTTTGTTGTTTTGATCGTGTGATCATTTATTAAATAAAGAAGATGTTTGCCTTCAACGCTGCGCCTTGGTCCTCCTCCTTAGACGAGCGTGACAAATCTGTAAGGTCCCTCAGTCGAGCAGTGAATTTCAAACACAGATTCAACCTCAAAGACCAGGGAGGTTTTCCAATGCCTCGCAAAGAAGGACACCTATTGGTAGATGGGTAAAAAAAAAGCAGACATTGAATATCCCTTTGAGTACAGTGGCTTGCAAAAGTATTCACCCCCAATGGCATTTTTCCTATTTTGTTGCCTTACAACCTGGAATTAAAATTGATTTTTTGGGGGGTTTGAATCATTTGATTTACACAACATGCCTACCACTTTGAAGATGCAAAATATTTTTTCTTGTGAAACAAACAAGAAATAAGACAAAAAAACAGAACTTGAGCATGCATAACTACTCACCCCCCCAAAATCAATACTTTGTAGAGCCACCTTTTGCAGAAATTACAGCTGCAAGTCTCTTAGGGTATGTCTCTATAAGCTTGGCACATCTAGCTACTGGGATTTTTGCCCATTCTTCAAGGCAAAACTGCTCCAGCTCCTTCAAGTTGGATGGGTTCCGCTGGTGTACAGCAATCTTTAAGTCATACCACAGATTCTCAATTGGATTGAGGTCTGGGCTTTGACTAGTCCATTCCAAGACATTTAAATGTTTCCCCTTAAACCACTCGAGTGTTGCTTTAGCAGTATGCTTAGGGTCATTGTCCTGCTGGAAGGTGAACCTCCGTCCCAGTCTCAAATCTCTGGAAGACTAAAACAGGTTTCCCTCAAGAATTTCCCTGTATTTAGCGCCATCCATCATTCCTTCAATTCTGACCAGTTTCCCAGTCCCTGCCGATGAAAAACATCGGGGATGGTGTTCTCGGGGTGATGAGAGGTGTTGGGTTTGCACCAGACATAGCGTTTTCCTTGATGGCCAAAAAGCTCAATTTTAGTCTCATCTGACCAGAATACCTTCTTCCATATGTTTGGGGAGTCTCCCACATACCTTTTGGCGAACACCAACGTGTTTGCTTATTTTTTCTTTAAGCAATGGCTTTTTTCTGGCTACTCTTCCGTAAAGCCCAGCTCTGTGGAGTGTATGGCTTAAAGTGGTCCTATGGACAGATACTCCAATCTCCGCTGTGGAGCTTTGCAGCTCCTTCAGAGTTATCTTTGGTCTCATTGTTGCCTCTCTGATTAATGCACTCCTTGCCTGGTCCGTGAGTTTTGGTGGGCGGCCCTCTCTTGGCAGGTTTGTTGTGGTGCCATATTCTTTCAATTTTTTTAAATAATAGTGCTACGTGGGATGTTCAAAGTTTCTGATATTTTTGTATAACCCAACCCTGATCTGTACTTCTCCACAACTTTGTCCCTGACCTGTTTGGAGAGCTCCGTGGTCTTCATGGTGCTGCTTACTTGTAGTTAATCCACAATACTAACCTAAATGACAGGATGCATGTTTGGGAATAAAAATATTCCTAAACATGCATCCTGTTTGCAATAAGGCACTAACTGCAGAAAATGTGGCAAGGAAATTAACTTTATGTCCTGAATATAAAGTGTTATGTTTGGGGCAAATCCAACACAACACATCACTGAGTACCACTCTTCATATTTTCAAGCATTGTGGTGGCTGCATCATGTTATGGGTATGCTTGTCATCGGCAAGAATTAGGGAGTTTTTTTGGGATAAAAAGAAACGGAATAGAGCTAAGCACAGGCAAAATCCTAGTGGAAAACCTGCTTCAGTCTGCTGTCCAATATGTTTTCACTTTGTCATTACTGGGTATTCATTTTGAATTCAATCAAGGGGTATTAATACTTTCTGAAGGCACTGTAGGTTTGTGTGTGTGTGTCTGCTTGTCAGTGACTGCAACATCTGGGCCCCGGCCCCACTAGGGATTCTGGGACATGCTGTGTGACGCTGACAGACACCTCTGGAACCTTCCTCACAGCGTGTGTGTGTTTATCTGCACATGTGTGAAAGTATGTTTATATGAATGAGAGCATATCTTTGTCAATTAAAGTGTGTGTGTGTGTGTGTAGCAGGGCAGACAGACAGCTGTCAGCAGGGTGCCCCCAGGAGGGGAAGAAGAGGGGGATGAGGAGGAGGGGAGGTATATGGTGGGGGGATGTAGGTCCCACAGGGACTCCATCAAACCCAAAGTGATGTGTCCCGAGGGGGATGTGGAGACTGAGTGTCTGGAGCGCCAGTTCAAACCCTCCAGCCAGAGCTCGCTGCTCACACCCCGCAGTCCAGCTCCCAAAATGTGCTTCCTCCCCAATATGTCTGGGCCACCCAGCCGGATGGAAGTTGGATTTTGAGTTTTTCTGACAAAAAATGTTAATTAACATGATGTTCTTGTATTCCATGTAGGGGGTCAAAGGCTAATTGGTTGTCTGATGTTGTTTTCACTCAAGCAATAATTATTTATTTTAGTGCCAATATCTATTTGTGTTTGTGTGTGTGTGTGTGTGTGTGTGTGTGTGTGTGTGTGTTATACTTTGTGTTCTGAATATGTAAATAAGATTTTCTGTGGTGATGGGCTTCTTTTGCATTTTTATGTGTTTGCAGTGACTTCATATTCTTGGTCCCTCCTCCATCTATCTTACCCATTCCCCCCAACTTCTCTTTCATTTTGTACACCTTTTTCACCCCAATTTCGTGATATCCAATTGGTATTTACAGTCTTGTCCCATTGCTGCAACTCCCATACGGAGCCATGCGTCCTTAACCCGGAAGCCAGCCGCACATGTGTCGGAGGAAACACCGTACAGCTGGCGACTGAAGTCAGCGTGCAGGCGCCCGGCCGCCACAAGGACTCATTAAAGCGCGATGGGACAAGGACATCCCAGCCGGCCAAACCCTCCCCTAACCCGGACGACGCTGGGCCAATGCGTTGCAGTGCCTTAGGCCCGTGCGCCACTCGGGAGGCCCACAACTTCTCTTTTCTCTTCTTTGTTTTTATCCATCCCCTTCAAACCCTTCCTTTTCCAATTTCCCCCCTCTCTTCCACCCCATCACCCCCACTCTTCCACCCCTCACCCCCTCACCCCCTCTTTTCCACCCCCTCAGTTTGATTCCCAGGACCACCCATACATACAAATGTATGCACGCATGATTATAAGTTGCTTTGGATATATTATTATTATATTAAACAAACATCAAACAAAAACACTTATAATTCTTGAATCGGTATGTGAATGTGACCTTAATCGTATTAATGAATAACAATGAAGGTAATAGAACATGTTTGTGCAAATTCACCCTCTCTCAACAATTTCTACATTTAATAACCGCAAACAGAGAAGCTGTATGGAAACAACTCCTCCCCCTTTCTCTAGTCCACTCATCTGATCTCCTCCACTCATCTATTGTCCTCCACTCATCCATTTTCTGGTATTTTTACCCTCCTCTTTAACTGACACCTTATGAGATCTCTCCTTAAATGTCCATCACTCCTTTCTCTCCTTTCCTTCTCTCCTCCCCCATCTCATGTTCCAATCTTTCTCATTTTGCTCTGTTGTCTCTGTCTGACCCTAACCATAACCTTTCTCAACCAAACACTTTTTCTCGCCTCCTCTTCTCCCCCATTCTCTTTTCTAATCCCTCTCCTCTCCTCTCCTCTCGTCCAGGATAGTCACAGAGGTAGTGTTGTGTCGAGAAAACGTTGCTAATTATACTGTGAGACCAAGGAAATCCGCTGACGCTGTACTTTGATTATAAAGGTTTATTATATCAGAGTGTTCCAGCATCAATTTATGGATGTCTGCAGGCACCCGGAGAACAGCCGACCCAAATTCAAATATGCTATTCTCACCGTCCTTTGTCCCAAACCATAGCATATATCCTATGTAATCTGATATGGGTGTTTTCCCCTACATACCACTCCCAGGAGGTCACCTAACAGACTTCCTCTGCTTTAGGGTGCCCCTCTAAAACTGCTCTCCAGATGTCTCCCTGGGCCAAATCAACATTCTCTAAGCTACCATTTGCAAACATTAACATAGTCATAATTCCTCAGATACTACAGTAGTAAACTAGTTTTGGTGTACAGTCAGGGCTAGTTCTGTGTATAAGCAGATATCTATCTCGTTCTCCTGGCGAGCCTGAGTGTGTATAAACTACGGGAGTTTATGGAGCATTGGATACATTATACAGCACCACCGGCACTGCTGCTTCTACTATCCTGAGCTCTTTTCCTCAATATTCACTCAACTGCTATTCCTCTTGATTTATGATATATGACTATTGACTCAGCTGTGTTGAGAAATAATTTCCCTTTGGGGATTAATAATGAAGCCTCAATAGTACAGGCATGGAAACTCTCCATGTTACAAGATTACTACTCCATCCCTTCTTCTATGCTCTCTACCGCTCGTCCGTCCGTCCGTCCATCCGTCCGTCCGTCCGTCCGTCCGTCCCTCTCCCTCTCCCTCTCCCTCTCCCTCTCCTCTCTCTCTCTCTCTCTCTCTCTCTCTCTCTCTCTCTCTCTCTCTCTCTCTCTCTCTCTCTCTCTCTCTCTCTCTCTCTCTCTCTCTCTCTCTCTCTCTCTCTCTCTCTCAATTCAATTCAAGGGGCATTATTGACATGGGAAACATGTTTACATTGCCTAAGCAAGTGAAATAGATAATAAACAAAAGTGAAATAAAAAATGAACAGTGAACATTACACAAAAGTTCCAAAAGAATAAAGACATTTCAAATGTCATATTATGTCTATATACAGTGTTGTAACGATGTGCAAATAGTTAAACTACAAAAGGGGAAATAAATAAATATGGGTTTTATTTACAATGGTGTTTGTTCTTCACTGGTTGCCCTTTTCTTGTGGCAACAGGTCACACATATTGCTGCTGTGATTGCACACTGTAGTATTTCACCCAATAGATATGGGAGTTTATAAAAATGTGATATGTTTTCGATTTTTTGTGGGCCTGTGTAATCTGAGGGAAATATGTGTCTCTAATATGGTCATACATTTGGCAGGAGGTTAGGAAGTGCAGCTCAATTTCCACCTCGTTTTGTGGGCAGTGTTGCACATAGCCTGTCTTCTTTTGAGAGCCAGGTCTGCCTACGGCGGCCTTTCTCAATAGCAAGGCCATGCTCACTGATTCTGTACATAGTCAAGGCTTTCCTTCATTTTGGGTAAGTCACAGTGGTCAGGTATTCTGCCTCGGTGTACTCTCTGTTTAGGGCCAAATATAATTCTAGTTTGCTCTGTTTTTTTGTTAATTCTTTCCCATATGTCAAGTAATTATCTTTATGTTTTCTCATGATTTGGTTGGGTCTAATTGTGTTTCTGTCCTGGGGCTAGGTGGGGTCTGCTTGTGAACAGATCCCCATGACCAGCTTGCTAAGGGGACTCTTCTCCAGGTTCATCTCTCTGTAGGTGATGGCTCTGGTATGGAAGGTTTGGGAATCGCTTCCTTTTAGGTGGTTGTAGAATTGAATGGCTCTTTTCTGGATTTGGATAATTAGCGGGTATTGGCCTAATTCTGCTCTACATGTATTATTTGGTCGTTCACAGCTTTGTGGAAGTTACCTGTGGCGCTGATGTTTAGGCCGAGGTATGTATAGTTTTTTGTGTGCTCTAGGGCAACGGTGTCTAGATGGAATTTGTATTTGTGGTCCTGGCAACTGGACCTTTTTTGGAACACCATTATTTTTGTCTTACTGTCAGGGCCCAGGTCTGCTGTAGGCCTTCCTTGGTTGGGGACAGAAGCACCAGATCATCAGCAAACAGTAGACATTTGACTTCAAGTTCTAGTAGTGTGATGCCGGGTGCTGCATACTATTTTAGTGCCCTCGCCAATTCGTTTAGCAGACGCTCTTATCCAGAGTTAAGATGTATTAGTGAGTGCATACATTTTTCATACTGGCCCCCCGTGGGAAACGAACCCATAACCCTGGCGTTGCAAGCGCCATGCTCTACCAACTGAGCTACAGGGGACTTATATATGTTGAAGAGGGTGGGGCTTAAGCTGCATCCCTGTCTCACCCCACGGCTCGCTCACTCACTCACTCAGTCACACACACACGCACACACACCCCTATAGCTGAAGTGTGTTTGTTTGGGAAGGAGAGCTACCAGGGGCCTGTTGCACAAAAGTAGAATTAAGACATCCGGGATAAATGACTCAGCTGAGCTCAATGAAGCCAAAACATGTGCGTCCAGGCTTAATTGGTTGCACAAAGACCAAGCCAGGATGAGCAGACACGGATTCATTAAGCCAGGTGAAACCAATCCTGGATAGGTGCGCGCTCACGGCTCACTCAAATAGACCCCGCCACAGATCACAGATTAACTGATTTACCATGGCAACTAGAGCCGCGTACTTTTCCCCGTCGGAAGCACAAATCCTCATGGAGGCATACGAGGAGGTAAAAGATATAATTAAGAAGAAAGGCAACACCGCCACAGTGATAAAGCAAAGAGAAAAAGCGTGGCAAAGTATTGCAGACCGCCTGAATGCGTAAGTAGTGCACAATTACACACTCACCGCTCCGCTGAAACATCACAATTACAATTCAAATATTTAATTCACATCTCCAAAAATGCAGTTGTACTGTAATTATGAAACGGTTAAATTTTTAATTGAAATGCACTGCAGATATGAGTGAAATTGTGTAAAGTAACTCCATCACACTGTATAAAGCTATGATAAATTTTTTGATATTTTTACTGAAAACAAGACAAAAATACCAAGTAATTTTTTGCAGTGTGACTCCATTAAATGTGTGTGTGTGTGTGTGTGTGTGTGTGTAGATTAAACATGAACGGGCCAAAACGGACATGGCAGCAGGTCAAAATCAAATACAAGAACATTCTGCAGAATGGTATGGTCCCTGACTAATATTTAACAAAGCACAAGCATATATTGTACCCAGAAGGTGCCTGCTCACACATTGTCTGTACTGTTTTAGCAGTGAAAAAGAATACCCACAGACAAGGCACGGGTGGTGGGTCACCAAAGGCTGACCTTACCCCAGCAGAGGACATGGCCTTGGAGCTAAATAAAGGCAGGCCCATCTTAGAGGGGATCCCTGGGGGGAAAGAGACGAGCATAGGTTCCTCCCAAGATGCCACCCGCTTCATTCAAGGTATGTCCTTCCATCTCTACATGGGATACAACCACATTCATATTGAATCAATTTGGACTGTCTGACTTTGGTTTACCTATTGCCTTGCAGTGTCTGGCAGCACTGTGTTCCTGTTAGAGCCACCAGCACAAGCACCAGACGATGCTGATCCAGTGAGTACTCCATCAAAGGCATACTGTAGGCCTGGCATGTCTTGTCTACTAGCTTCAATATGAATCCGATTAAATGTGATAGGGTGAAGGCCCCAGTGCAGCAGCAACAGCACATGATGGAGACGATGATGAGGAGGAGACCATCTCTCTGGATTCCAGAAGGCATGAGGTATCATGTTAAGACTGTGAAAGTACTATTTACTCTACAATGGTGAGGAGTCCTCATCAAAATCAAAAAATCTAATTTCTTTTACAGGACCCAGATGCTATACAGTGGGAAAACCAGCCTGGCAACATAGTGCGTATTAATAAAAGGACACCACATCCTGCCAAATTCCAGCTGCGCTAATTGTATTGTGTTCACAGAGCTCACAAGCTATCAGAAAGTTGTATGGCAACCACCTCCGGCGCCAAATAGAACTGGCAGACATAGACATTCAGTACAAGAAGAAAAAGATGGAAAATCTTGCACTGGAGTCCGAAATAAAAAAGAGGACAATTAGGAAACTGGACCTTGAAATAAAAAAACTTGAGAGGGAGGTGAGATATGCCTTCAATGTACACTGTATGCTAACTGTAACACAAATGTATTAATCATTATTTTTCTTTCCTCCCCCAGCTCCAAGAAGATGACACAGCTCAAAATAAAAATTAGGTATATTCTCGTAAAGTCAAGTGAGCCATGACATATGAGCTCTTATTGTGAGCACACAGGACGGTGGCATCTTTCTAAGGTTTTTTTTATTTTCCCAGCAATCAGTACAACCAAGTCATCGTTATAAGGCATCGCCCTCTTTTGCCCACCCCCCCAGCACCAGGTGTGGCCACTAGCCTATATGAAGGCCCAAAATTGTGTGTTCCTTTCTGCTCTGACAATGGCATGCCCATTCGTGCGAGATGTGGTGGATGAAGAAGCACTTGTGCTGAGGAGAGCCTTCAGGCGAGAAAGGGTCTTCAGGGACCGGTTGGACCCACTGGCCTTCCCTGATGACCATCTATATGAAAGATACAGGTTTTCTGCAGATGGCATCAGGTATCTATGCAGACTACTGGGTCCCAGGATTAAGCACCGCACTGCACGGAGCCATGCACTGAGTGTGGAGCAAATGGTTTGTGTGGCCTTGCGCTTTTTTGCTAGTGGAGCCTTCCTGTACTCAGTGGGGGATGCAGAACAGCTGAACAAGGCCACAATTTGCCGCACAATAAGGAGTGTGTGTCTGGCTATCAAAGCATTAGCAGATGTCTTCATCTCCTTCCCTGGCCACAGAAGACTCTGTGACATCAAAGAGGAGTTCTATAGGATTGCAGGTAAGAGGATCTACAAATTACAGGACAACTGTTAACACATAGTAGGATACTCATTACTTTGTGTGACAGGTTTCCCCAATGTCATTGGTGCAGTGGACTGCACACACATAAGGATAAAAAAATAAATAAAATATGCCATTTAGCAGACGCTTTTATCCAAAGCGACTTACAGTCATGCGTGCATACATTTTTTTTTTTTTGTGTATGGGTGGTCCCGGGGATCGAACCCACTACCTTGGCGTTACAAGCGCCGTGCTCTACCAGCTGAGCTACAGAGGACCATTTACCTGAATTCAGAACCAGCTTCAAATCATACAGATTCTGTATGCCCATGAGGCCGATTTTGTGAATAGGAAATCCTTTCACAGCATTAATGTTCAGGTGAACATAACTTTTTGATATTGTCCATTGACGAACACTCTGCATTGCCAGTGATGTGCATTGATTGGTGTAATATTTCTCATCTTATGATTTCAGATGGTCTGCAATGCTGACTGTGTGATCAGCAATGTTGTGGCAAAATGGCCTGGCTCAGTCCATGACTCCAGAATCTTTCGGGCCTCTGAAATCTATCAGTGCCCATCACAAGGTAAGCCACACAACCCCTATTTATAACCATCATGTTTATGAGGTAGTAATGATGAGATTTTGTGTTGACAGGTGAATTCTCTGGTGTGTTGCTGGGAGACAGGGGGTATGGCTGCCAGCCTTTTCTCCTGACACCTTTCACAGACCCCCAGGAAGCACAGCAGGCCTACAACCATGCCCATGCCAGGACCAGGGCCAGAGTTGAAATGACCTTTGGCCTCCTGAAGGCACGCTTTCACTGCCTTCACAAATTAAGGGTCAGCCCTGTTAGGGCATGTGATATTACTGTGGCTTGTGCTGTCCTCCACAATGTGGCCTGCCTGAGGAAGGAGAGGGCCCCCAGAGTGCCACCAGCCATGGACTGGGACAATCCGGCAATCTTCCCTGATGACGACAGTGGTCGGCTGCTGAGGGACCAATATGTGTTGAATTATTTTAGTTAGTATGTGTGCTTTCAATTTTGGTTAAATATGTCCTGCGGTGGCAGAGGAATTTGGGTTTTTTTGGGTTCGTTTTTTTACGAATTTGGCCTCTTATGATGTTTGTGCGGTATACTGTGTGTAATACAAGGCTGCAGGGAGGCTACTGCATCCATTCATTTGTCTGTTCAGTTGATGTGTATGGATTTGTCCTGCATTTATTTTAGTGTGCAGACATGCAGGGTGTGTTATATACAGACCTTTGAATGTGTATGTATCATTTTGTATAATATGCTTGGATTCTGTGCTTTCCATCTTGTAGAGTCACTGTGACTTCAGTTTCGAAAGGAGCTGATGGTTTACCTGCTTTGTTTTGTCCTTATTCAATAAAGGAACATAATGTTACACATTGTGTTTTTATATTCATATGGAATGTGTATTTGTTTATATGACAGAGTACTAGGGCCACACTGAAGAAAAAGGATAAAGTCATAAATTTATGAGGCTGGTTCTTTCTGCAGAAAAGCTACATATTGTTTTTACAGTTTTGATACTTATGACAATGTGATACTTAATATTCTGGCACATCAGCATGTCTTTGTTTATGAAACCATACTGAAGTACAATTTCACGAAATGCCCCACATCTGTCATTTTAACAACTGTCCTCCTTTAAAACAACTGGTTACAATATTATGACTTGTGTTTTTTTCCCCTCTGTGGCCCTAATATTCTATCATTTTATATATAGCCTTATAGTCTATGGGAAACTGTAAATTATCTAATGATAGCAACATCATCTAAAAATCATTTTTTATCCAAAATCATTGAAATTAATGATCACAAACGTTTAAATAATGACAGTGGGTCTAGTTATATGTGATAACAATGTATAGTGAGCAGTGAAATAACTATTGGTTTCCATTTGTGGTGACTGCTGACTGACATTAGGGATGAGATTAAATAGATCCTGGAATTTAGCCTGGTCTGGAGCAGGCTAGCTCCACAGAATAAATCTCCATGGTAATTTATACCATAACATATCCTCCTGCCCCCTATCCATCTTTAGTGCAACCGGATTACGGATCAATTGAGCCAGGATCACCAAGATATCCTGGCTTAATCCCTTATCCTAGTTTTGTGCAACAGGCCCCTGGTCTGAACTGGAGACATTAAGGAGGAGGAGGCAGAGCCTACACTGTAAGGGCCCTGATCTCTGACCTGTGAAAACAGGCTTAATTACACACCATTATGATTGGCTGACAGAGATGTTTTATTTTTTTAATGTTTTTTTATTTAACCTTTATTCATACAGGTTTTTCTTATTGAGAAACAATCTCTTTTTCAAGAGAGACCTGGTCCAACAGCAGCAGGGGGAACAAAGTTTCAGACAAAACAACGTACATACACTAACACAACATTGAACAAAACTATAGAAACACATACAGTAAAACAATTACATATTATGTAAAGAACCACAAATGTCATAACTAAAAAAACAGCTGTCCTAAAGAAAATTACACTCTTCTATGATATTTACATCGACCAAGTGTTTAAACTCCACCAACGTGACTAGATCATCAAATTTTTAAATGTTCAGGAGAGAATTCCAGGACCACAGAGCTGAGTAAATAAAACTATTTCTACCATGATATGTTCTAGTTCTTGGTACTGTTAAAAGCAAATGAGAATGGGACCATAATATATATTTATTTACTGATCTGATTAAAAAAGAACAGAGATAAAGTGGCATTTGACCCAATATGGCCTTATAAATCAGTGTATACCAGTGTTTTAAGCCTACGCAACGTCAATGACGACCAGCCAACGGCGCTGTAGAGTTCACAATGATGTGTTAGACGTTTTTGATTGGTAATGAACCTGAGGGCCGCATGATATACTGAATCAAGTGCTCTCAGGGTAGTGGTTGAGGCCTGCATTTATATAACATCACTAAAATCTAAAGCCGCCAGTAATGTACATCGTACCAGCTCCTTCCTGGCCTCCAGAGAAAAACAAGCCTTATGCCGTTAATAAAAACCTATTGTCAGCTTGAGCTTCATCCGGAGACATTTGAAACCCCACCTCTTTAAGGAATACCTGGGATAGGATGAAGTAATCCGTCTAGCCCCCCCCCCCAAATTTAAAAAAAAAAAAAAAAAAAAAAATTTTTTGTAAAGTGGTTAACCCACTGGCTATAGGGTGAATGCACCAATTTGTAAGTCGCTCTGGATAAGAGCGTCTGCTAAATGATTTAAATGTAAATGTAATTATGAAGTTTTCCACATGAACAGTGAAGCTCAGCTTGTCATACACCCACACTCCCAAATATTTGTACACTTTGACTTGCTGCATAGTATGTCCATCCAATGTAACAATGACATGATTAGTAACATTTGAAAATTCCATGCATTTTGTTTTACCTGAATTCAGAACCAGCTTCAAATCATACAGATTCTGTTGTATTGTGTTAAATGCTCTTTGGGCATTTTCAAAAGCTAAAGATGAACTACTACCACTTGAATAAAGAACAGTACAATCTGCATAAAAATGAACATCCACTGTTTCAATATGATCCCCAATGTTGTTGATATACAAAATGAACAACAGTGGGCCCAAAATAGAACCTTGTGGAACACCTGAGCACAACTCTATGGACTCAGATTTACAACCGTCCACCATTACGCATTGTGTACGATTTGATAGGTAATTTATAAACCAATCTAGAGCATGACCAGTAATTCCACAACATTTTAACCTTTGCACCAACACAGCATGGTCCACGGTGTCAAACGCCTTCGACAAATCAATAAAGACAGACACACAATGTAACTTCTTGTCAAGAGCACAGTGGATGTCATTTAAAACCTTCAATGTTGCTGAAACAGTGCTGTGGCCAGACCTAAAACCTGATTGCATTCCATTTAAGATGTTGTTTTCTTGGAGGTAGGCCTTCATCTGCCTACTAACCAAGGACTCCAGTACAATTTTGATATGGGTCGATAGTTGTCAAGTAGCGAAGGATCTCCACCTTTCAGGAGAGGCAGTACAAAAGGAGATTTCCATAACTTCGGGATTTCCTTAACATCAAGCATGAGGTTAAAAATACATGTTAAGAGGGAGCAAAGATGTATGCAGCTAGGTGTAGGAGGTGGGGGTCTGAATCATCAGGGCCAGGGGATTTCTTTCTATCAATTTCTTTCAGGGCTTTACGCACTTCTGAAACAGAGAAGGATGGGAAGGAGAACCTGGCGAAGGAGTGCACAGGGGTGTCAGGTAAGGCTCATTTAGACCTTTAACCTTTAAAATAAACTGCCTGCATCTAGAAAATGTTGATTTAAGGCTTTCAGAATAGAGGTTCTCTCAGTTACAATCTGTGTGTCTACCAACAATTGTTTGGGAAGCTGTGTATCTTTTTTGCACTCCAAACCTTTCACTACTTGCCAAAATATGGAGGGATTATTTAAATTATCCAAAGTAGATTTCAGGTAGTGGTCTGCTTTCAGTTTTCGGGTCATAGCCACACCCATATTTCAAA